>NC_133771.1:117446244-117534788 GCF_003597395.2 Chelonoidis abingdonii | reverse complement strand
CTGGAGATATTTAAGAGTAGGTCAGATAAATGTCTATCAGGGATGGTCTAGACAGTATTTGGTCCTGCCATAAGGGCAGGGGACTGGACTCGATGACCTCTCGAGGTCCCTTCCAGTCCTAGAGCCTATGAATCTATGAAAAAACTCCATACACATAGTTCTACAGTATCACTGCTGTGCCACTTAATGTTCATAAGCCAAAATGCTTTATGGGTTCAGTTTAAAAAATGTCCTGGGGCAAGGAAAGGAGCAGATCCAGGAAAATCCATACCTTGACTGAGCTACAGACTAGCTAATCTTTTTCTTTGGATACTGTGTAATTGGTTGGAATATTCCCAGAAATCAACTTGTATCAAAGAAAAGATGCAGACACTTAGGGACCCATTTCTGAACATCTTCAATTCCCGTTAAAGTCAATAGAAATTCTCAGGAAATACTCAGCAGCTTGCAGAATGACACCTTTCAACTAGATCTTTTCCTCCCCTTTGCAAATCTCCTTCTGCTACCAGAGCCTCAAGCGTGAGTCTGTTACAAACTTGCAGGTACAGAAAATCTCCACTAGAGAATTTCTAAACAATATGGGAAACACACACACACACACTGATTCAATATCAGTTTTCACTTTAAAATGCTAGTCAGAGGTAAATTTAATTATATTTGAATCTCAGAATTCAAACAATCTCCCAAAACACTTGCCCTATGCTTATTCTCCTGCCCCCAAATAGCCAGCAACAACATATATTTTAAACACTGGAGTCCATCAGGGCATATCCTGCCATGTATCTCCATATCTAGAATTTCCTGTTGAAATCGATGGTGTGTAATAAAGTTGTGGAGTATATATCAGAACATTTTACTGTTCACTCTTGAGCCATTATCGGTAATCTGCACCTACACCAAATATTCTGCCTCATAGCTGAAAGTTTCTACTGCATTAATTAAAAACTTAGTACATTCCTTAAGACGTCCTGAGGCTGCGTTTGAACACACAGTACTGAGAGTTCATCTGCTTGGTCATGCTAAGACCTCCCAGTAATACCCTAAGAAAACTATTTGTATTGTAACAGAAGGTAGATTGTATAAGGTCTTGAGTTACCCTCTTCATCTCTCTTTCATGCCTCAGGACAGAGTCCTGTTTTATGTCTCAAGTTTCTCTAATCGTAGAGCTTGGTCTGTAAACTAGCAGCTATGCTACAAACTGTCTAACCTCATCCCAGGGTGATTGCTCAACAGGTATGTCAAATGCATGAGTGGGCTGCACTTAAAAAAAGGAGTGAAAGAAATGGTGATTTTATTCAAGGATACCATATGCTCTATGGCTTTACTTGGCTGATCATGGGAATTTGGCTTTTGCCTTCCAATTCCAGGATGACCTTAGAAGCACAAGAGTATGAATGTCAGCGTTTGATCATGCCACTTAAAGCCCTATTCCAGCTGTAGATTCTCAGACATCTTACCAATAAAAATATAAGGAGGGAGGGTATTTTTTCAGAGAAGTTTGCATCACATGCTTCCTTCTGCCATTTTTACAGCACATCGCATTTTTGTGGGTGTTTATTTTATAAGTGGTGCCAGACTTTAGAACGCTTACAGTACATGGGCAAATTATTAATTATTTGACAAGATTTTTCAGACATAGCAGACTTAGCATTCCTCTGCTATGTATGGGCGAAGCCTTTCCCCCCCAGCCCCACTGGTCTCTTAGTGTGACAGCGAACAGAGGATGTGTCCGGACTGGCAATATTTTCTTTGAAATGTAATCCTAAAACTTTCTTTTTGTTAGTGCAAATTCCTACCAAAATCTTAAAACCCCTCCCATCTTTTATCCCACGTGGGCCAGTGCTCTGGAAATTACTTTCACTGGGGTTTCATGAGGGGCTAAGATTGGCCTTAACTGAGGTGCAATTTAGGGTCACTGCCTGTTCAGAATGTCCCAGATGAGACAATCTGGAAAGAGCCTGAACTTTCTTCTTGTTTCTCTTGCTTACAAGCTGCATATGCTGAGAGAGAGAAGAGAGGAAAGAAATTGGAAAGCCCAGAGAGAGAAGATAGATGAATAGAAATGAAAATCTTAGAATGCTTTGGATTAAGGCCTACCCTTCCTAGTAGGAGCTGCTCTGGGAGGGCAGAGGGTGGAGTGCAGTGGTGTCAGCCAACAGTTACCTAACAAAGCCCTCCTGCTGGTACAGGGAAAGATGGCTGGTAGGAACAGTTGCACCACTTGACAGAGCACATGTTTCTTCTCCTTTGTAAAGGAGCAGCACATACGTTTGGCTGTTCTGTGCTGCAGACAGCACACACAAACATAGCTGCTGAGTGCTCACCTTGTCCACTGGCAGACAGGCCATGCTCCTTTGGGGTGTCTTTCTTCTCAAAGACAAAAGGCGTGCTCCAACTCAGTTCTTTTGTTTGTAAGATGAAGCAAAACTCTATGGTTGTATTCTCTGAAATGCTTCCAGTTCCACATGCAGGGCCAGTTAGACCAGCAGAATTGCAGGGCCTCAATGCGTGGATGAGGCGAGGGTGTTAGGAGAAGGGATTAAGGTTTATTAGGAACTGGGAAACCTTTTGGGAAAGAGCGGCTCCTAGACAGGAAGGATGGGCTCCACCTAAACTGAAACAGAACTAGATTGCTGCCATGTAAAAGGTTGTAGAGAAGTTTTTAAACTAAGGGATGGGGAAAAGGCAACAGGTGTGGAGGAGCACACAGCTTGGACAGAGACATACCTTACGAGAGGATTTATTAAACAGGATTCTCTATATCCTAGTAAAGAGGAGAGGATAAAGGTTGGTAGAGTACAGATAAAAACTGAAGAGAAGCAGTCAAACAAAAAAAGAGTCCCATTCAATGACATCACATGAAGGCAGACAACTAAATACTGATAAATTTTGTAAGTGCTCGGATACAAAGGCTATAAGACTAAATACTTACATTTGAGTGCCTGGAATTAAATGAGGATATTGATATAATAGGCATCACAGAAACTTGGTGGAATGATGATAATCTGTGGGCCATAGTAATACTAGGATACAAAATACATAGGAATGACAGAATAGTTATACTGGTGGGTGAGTCATACCACATGTGAAAGAGTCAAATATAGTAAAAATCTTAAATGAATCAAACTGTACCACAGAATCTCTCGGGATAGAAATTCCATGTTTGAACAATAGGAATATAGCGGTAGGAACATACTACCCACCACCTGACCAGCATGGTGATGGTGACTATGAAATGCTCAGGGAGATTAGAGAGGCTACAAAAAACAGAAAACCCAATAATAATGGGGGATTTCAATTATCCCCATATTGACTGGGTAAGTGTCACCTTAGGATAGGATGTAGAGATAACATTTCTAGACACCGTTAATGACTGCTTCTTGGAGCAGCTAGTGCTGGAACCCATAAGGGAAGAAGCAATGCTTTTTTTGTCCTAAGTGGCACACAGGATCCGGTCCAAGAGGTGAATATAGCTGAACTGCTAGGTAATAGCAACCATAAAATAATTACATTTATCGTCCTTGTAGGGGGAAATACCAAAGAAACCCCCCACAGTAGCATTTAACTTCAAAAAGGGGAACCACACAAAAATGAGGAAGCTAGTCACAACAGTGAAGCCTGCAAGCTGCATGGAAATTATTTTAAAACACAATAGCATAGACTCAAACTAAATGTACACCCCAAACAAATAAGACAACCAAAAAAAAAAATGCCCCCATGGATAAACAGAATAAAAGAGATGGCTAGAGGCAAAAATAAATACTTTAAAAATTGGAAGTCAAATCCTACTGAGGAAAATAAAAAGGAGCACAAACTCTGGCATGTCAAGCGTAAAAGTATAAGGTAGGCCAAAAAAAATTTGAAGAACAACAAGTAAAAGACACAAGGATTAACAGCAACATTTTTTTAAAGAACATCGGAAGCAGGAAGCCTGCTAAACAATCTGTGGGGCCCCAAGATGATCAAGGTATTAAAGAAGCACTCAGAGACAACAAGGTCATTGTGGAGAAGCCAAATGAATCCTTTGCATTGGTCTTTGCCACAAAGGACGTAAGGGATTTCCCACTCCTGAGCCAATCTGAGGAACTGTCCCAGATTGAGGTGTCAGTAGAGGTGGTTTTGGAACTGACTGATAAATTAAACAGTAATGAGTCACCAGGACCACATGGTATTCACCCAAGAATTCTGAAGGAATTCAAATATGAAATTGTAGAGCTGCTAAGTGTGGTATGTAATCTACCACTTAAATCAGCCTCTGTTCCAGATGACTGGAGGATAGCTAATGTAAGGCCAATTTTTAAAAAAGGCACCACATGCAATCTTTGCGATTACAGGCCAGGAAGCCTAACTTGAGTACCAGACAAATAAATTGAAATTATAATAAAGAATCGACTTACCAGATAGACTGCAGCCAAAGGGGTTATGGGCAGTCAGGTTTAGAGTGGAAGAAATGAGAGTTCAGCCTACCAGTTAGAGCTGGGTCCAGAGTGGGCAGAGTCCAGAAAATGAGCCAAGGATCAGTGTAGGAGGGACAGAAGCCTAATGCCAAAGCCATAGGGTAAACAAGAGTCATAAGCCAGAGTTGGAGCCAGGGATTGATACTGGAGAGACAGAAGCCAAATGCCAGAATTAGAGGATCAATCAGAGTCACAAACCAGAGGCAAAGCCAAGGATCCAAGCCAGAGGGGAGCAGGGGCTGGAGCAGGAACTGGAACAATGCCAGGCACAGCTGCAAGTGTGATACATGGGGAGCAGCCATTGATCTACTCTGAGGGCCAGGGTTATACCTGGGCTGCTAAACAAGCAACCAGTCAGGGGATACAGCCACTCTGTCAGTTTCAAGGCAGTGCAGCTGAGCTCACTTGTTGCCTAGCAGCAGAGGTAAAAGTAAGCTGGTACGGTCAGGCACAGCATACCGGCAAGAGCCAGTATGCTGTGCTGGACTGAACTGGCTTCCGTGGTGGTGATTTAAAGGGCCCAGGGCTCCCACCACTGCAGGGAGTCTCGGGCCCTTTAAATCCCTGCTGGAGTTCCGGAAGCCGGGCTTGGACAGGGATTTGAAGGACCTGGTGCTCCTGCCACTACGGGGAGCCCTGGGCCCTTTAATTCACCCCTGAGCCCTGGAGCTCCCAGCCGCCTCTGCAGCTGGTAGCTCTGGGGTGATTTAAATGCCCTGGGGCTCCCAGCCATAGCCGGAGCCACAGGGCCTTTAAATCTTGAAAGGCCTCGCCTCTTCCAGTTGAGGCCACGCCCCTGTTCAGGACTCTGGAGTACCAGTAAGTCCTTTAAGTTACTTTCAGCCCTGCCTAGCAGGGAAGTCAGTCAGGGGGCAGACCAACAACTAGTCCTAGCATGGCCATTCTTATGTTCTTATCCTGAAACCTGCTGATGTATGTATTTGTCTGCATATTAAAATTAAGTATGACCTTTTGACCTCTGTAGCTACCTCTTACATGTCTGCATAGTAATATAAGCTGCTTATAGTAATATAAGACCTCCTCTTCGTTTGTCACATTCATGCTTGTGAATCTGCCAAACATTTGTCATTTGCTCTGGGAGAAGATGTGGTGAGTAGTGCTTAGAATAGGGCACATGGGGTCAGAACGCCTGAATTCTTATCTTCTGCTCTACCCCTGGCTCACTGTGTGGCTCTGTGTAAGTAATGTCACCGTGTCTTCATTCTCTCTGGGTGAAATCCTGGCCTCAATGAAGTCAATGGGAGTTTTCCATTAATTTCAATGGGGTCATGATTTTACCCCTTGTTTATGGTAAAAGTGGTAGGGAAAGAGCTGGAGGATCCAGGAGTGGGGTGGGCTACTGCTGGTTGGGAGGTGTGAGGTTAAGGGAGTAGAGCAGAGAGATGGGAGGCACATACACTCAGGGTATGTCTATACTACGGTATTATTCCAATTTTACATAAACTGGTTTTGTAAAACAGATTGTATAAAGTCAAGTGCACGCGGCCACACTAAGCACATTAATTTGGCGGTGTGCGTCCATGTACCGAGGCTAGCGTCGATTTCCGGAGCGTTGCACTGTGGGTAGCTATCCCATAGCTATCCCATAGTTCCCATTACACATGCGCACTAACTCTATTTAATACAAATGTCAGAGGATTTTCTTGGATATGTGTTACTATGCATGCATGTATCCCTGGCAAAAAGATTCCTTATTGTCTGAGCTGAACCCAAATCACTGCACAGGCTCTGAGAAAAGTGTTTTAGTTTATTTGTGTTCAAGAACCTATGGATTAAGGAATCTTAAACAATGTACTGAAATGCTTACGACCTCAAAGACCCCATCAGCAAATCTGAGTTGCTGCCTTCCACTCCGTTACTGCACAGCTTGGAATGCGTCAAGGTTCACTGAGATTTGCACAGGCGGGAGCATTTGACACACTTCAAGCTTCATCAGGAGCCTCTGTCTTCATATTCCTTCTGTTGCAAGATATGGACAGGTGCGTTAAAAAGAATACACGACTATTTAATAAATAAATGCTTACATGTGAGTTGTTGTTAAAAAGGTGATTTATATTTGTGCGTATTGTATTGATCAGAGTTACGGAACAACAGTTAAGGTTGATATGCCTCCCTTCAACTAACGTATTTGGGTCCAGTCCTCACCCTTCTTCTGCCTGGGGAATCTCCATTGGACTGTTTTAAGAGAAGAGTAACTATTGCCCATTATGCCCACATTTGGGACAGATTTCTGGCAACTCTTTAGGTTCCCTCCAGCAAAGGCATTTACTCACTATGCCAACGTATTATCACTGTACTCATGAGTTTAACAGGTGAGCACAGCTTCGCATGTTGCTGGATCAGGGCGCTGAATGCATGGGCAGTTTGGCATTGACTTAAATGGGAGGCAGGTGGAGGAGAATTGTGTATGAATAGTTTCGATCCCTGCAGTAGCTTGAAACCTTATTCATTGATTGGTGATCACTTGGTCTCCCATGAGTTGCCGACTTGAATCAACAGGTTCAATGGAATGTATTACTCAACCAGTTGTCAGTAAGGGTTGCTCAGTCTGGGCTATTGTGTAAGTCTCTTAATAGTGTTTTACATACATGGTGCAATACCTAGGCAGCAGTGTGAGTAAAAAATAATAAATAAATAATGCAGAAGTGCACCACGTATATTTCTTTGATGACTGTTTATTTTAAATGACATACCTGAATGTTAGTTTATTTCTCCAGTATTAAGGGACAGTGTATGTGTCTGATAACCAGGGTTTAGTGGAATGGTCATTCCAATCTACGCTAGTCTGCCAGGAAGCACTCTGCCATGTGGCATAAACAACCAGGCCAGCCTTTGCGATTATATTTGATATTTGAGTGGCATATGTGTACAGTGGCTGCAATCGACATACATGGCAGGCATAAAGCGTGGAAGGTGTTAACATAATTTATTGTGTTTCTTTGCTTATAAATCAAGTTTACATTTTTAATGAATCAATAAAAGTGTAGATCATTTATTTGAAAAGAGAAAACTTTTGTGCATATTTTCCAGAAAATCAGTTATTATAATGCAGCAATTTGAGTCCAGACTTCATACATTTTGCATTTACGTTTTTCCAGACTGAGAGTAATAAATCGAAAGATAATTCCAAAAGGTAATAAAGCCATAAGGGTTACTTATTAAAGGCTGCCTTGTGAACTATGTTAACAAATGTCTCAGAGTTAACAAACACCATCTAGAAATTGGATGGCTTGCTTATACGCTATATATATTTTGCCATGATTTGTACATTGTTACTTGTTATGAAGATGTAGCACCAGTGGAGATATTGTATTTTTTATTTTTTTGTTTTAACTCAATTTTATTTTGCACCAAAGAGTGGGAAGGAAATATAACAAGAATGTAATTAATATCGCTCTATTTTGAAATTAAGCAAAGAAAGCAAATGTATTGTTTTTACCCTGCCTTGATCATATCTTATTTTTTAGCAATTGTTTTAAAGAAAATTAGAGTTAACTTTATCAGTATCAGTATAATGTAAAACTCAGAAAATGTTTCAGTGACCTTTGTTTGCTTCAACAACATCAAAATATTAGGCCAGAATCGTTTATTTTAAAAGATTTGTATGGAAATATTAATAAAATTGTTTAGGTACAATATATTTCTGAAACTAGACTTTGTTAAATTGTCTTAATAGATCTCTTTGAGGTTTGTTTTTCGAAGAGATTAAAACTGTACAAGTAAGTTAGACATTAATTTTATATTCATAGATCTTAGGGCAAAATATTTTAAAATCATTTATGAAAGTTTATCCCACTATCCAGTGTTTAGATCAATCTACTTGCCTTAATCAACCCAAATGGTTCTCTTTGGAGGTCAAATGGGACTTTTGCATTAGTAGCATTGAGCAGAGCATAGCCTCTAGTCCAGTTTCTGATCTCCACAATTGAAATGCCTGGAAGTCAATCATACAATGTCACAGGACATTTGTTCTTGACCCTGATCCCTTGCTCATTAATTCAGTTGTATAGACAGTTTTACAGAAGGTCAAAATTAATTTTATGTTTAATGAATTCCCTCAAATTCATTCACCTGCCTTTTTATAGCTTAGATAGACATTTGTAGCTGAGTCAGAAAGACCATCAGGTTGCTTAAGCTCCAATTTAGGATTGTTTATATTTAAATGTTTTACCAAATCTTAATTAAAAATCTTCATGAGCAACTAGATTAAACATTGCCTGCGGTCTGATTAACATGCAGCATGGCAGCCAAATATGGAACCAGAGTGAAATACAGACTAAGAAATCAGTATTACGCTGATTTTTTTTTTCTTTTTTTCCTTGGGAAAGAGCAGTTGAAACTAGAAAGTGACCCAAAGCACTAGTCGTGAAAAGTTAGCCCAGTCATGCAACCAATTGGAAGTTCCTGTGATTTAATAACTTGAAGATTAGCCCTAAAGTAGTTTTTTGAAATTATTTCATTTTGCAGTTAGACGGTGTTTTTAATAATAGATACATACATTATGTTTTTTCTAAAAATACAGGCCTTGTTACTATGGTGCTATCGATTTGTATGCCTTGCATTGGCTGTACTGTGATTTTTACTTGCATGCACAATTTCCTAAAACACATTTTTGCGTGATGATACTGTGGCTGAAAAATAAAAAATACAAAGGAAACTCTTCATGGATATAAATCTTCTCACAGATACATAGTGTTAACTGGAGTATTCCACTGATTAATGGAGTTTCTCCAGATTACCTTGATCCTGTGAGCATGGACAGCCCAAAACTGGTCTGTAATTTAAAGCTGGAACCCATTAAGTCAGGGAGGGGTTTGAGTCATTGGCTTTTAGTCTGGCGTGTTCAGTCCCTAGAGTAAAGACAACATGATCTTGCTTCTGCTGCATTTAAAGTCATGTGAAGCTAAGATTAACTTAATTAAGAGTGGTATTTATCTGTTATGGGCTTGATCGAATGCCGGACTGAAGACAGTGGCAAACTCTTTACTTGATTTATGCTGGCTGTGAGACATATAATAATATGGATCCCTAACATGTTAGTTTGCTGTTTTGGATCCCTACATTTAGTATATTACAAAATTGCCTTCCTTAATAGCATTTTTCTCAGGGATAGCTACAGTACAACCATTGTATTTTGGAGGGTTAGTAGATACTTTAATAATAATAGAACCCAAACCAACTAAATATTCAGTAGTGTATGGTTCCTGGATTAGTAAAATGTTATGGATACAGTACCCTTTTCATCCTAAGCCACTCCTTCCTTGAGATGAATTAAGGGTCTTATGTAAGATCTTTTATTCAATGATTTTCTTTCATATCCATTAATAATATTTAACCCTGTTTTAGATATTGGTGAAAGCTGTGGCATTTTTGGAGTACTTACCTAATGTATAATATCAGTCCTTATTCACTGACTCCTGTGCTATGCTGTATTGATTTTCAATCACTTTATATAAAGTGTGTCCTAGTATTAACATGAGTAATTTTCTCCAAGACACAAAATATACAGGGCAAGGACAAAGCAGCTCATTTTTTTTGTTTGAGACCATTTGTATTGATATGAGTCGTCAGAATATTAAATAGGCCAATCCAACCAGCTTACCATGGAGACATACAGTTTACATTCCTGAGCATCTGCCTATGGTCTTCTATTTATCCAAAAAATAATGGGGTGATTTAGTTTGGGCTTTGCACCTCTTGCACCAAACAAGAAATATCCCCTAAATGGCTGTTCCAAGGGAGTTTCATTTGCGTTACTGATCTTATTTGTTTCCAGAAAGTTGTGTTCCTCCCTACTTCTTAGGGTACCCTTTCCACCTAAACCATCTCAGTTTTTATCTTGTATTATTTCAGTTCTGTCCATCAGTGTTTGTCTAACAATTTCTAAAGAGCCACAGGCCCAGGGTTTACAACCACCATCAGCTGGAAAAAATAGACAAGGGTTGTACAGAGCTTGCTTGGTAGTTCAGAGGACCTGTCAGATAATGTGATGGTTGCAAAAAATGGTGACAACCAAGCTATGAAAAGGAGATGATTTTAGCTTCCCTTTATGGGAAGATTCAGATTTGCGCCTGTGAGCCAACTTGTCCTAAGATCCATGACTTTCGGGCACTATGGATGTTAGGGCCAGAGCCTAAATGACAGTTCAATGATCCTCCACGGAAATTTTTTATTTGGAAGGGGATTTTGTACTGAAGGAAGAGAAGTAGTGATCCAGCACTTCTGAGGCTGCCAAGTTCAAATAGGGACTAATAAATCACATCCATGTGATTTCTTTCTATACATTTAAACCTAAGTTATCGGTGCCATTTGTAGGTCAGGAGTTTGCTGGCAAATGTTTATGCTAATATTAGCCTTTCTGCATCATATCATTTTCTGTATGTGGCGCATATTAATTTGTATTTGAGTACGGGGTAATTTATGTTTGCCAAAATTTTGGAGAGATGTATTTTTTAGGTTATTATTCAACTCAGAACCTAGGATGTGACCAAAGCCCTTATAAATAATATCTCCATGGGAGGAGAGTACAAAAAGATAGCTTTTCTGACAGGTTATGCAAATCACTCAATGAAGAAAGCCGCAGGAAACAATGTAACTAAACGCAGCATTTCCGTTCCTTGAAGGAATCATAGACTGAGAGTCCCTATACTGCCATGGGTATTTTTCTTTCTATTGTCTACGAACACGACACAGATCCAAAGTGCTGGTGGTTTTTTGCTGATTTGGTACCAAATAATTTTGGAGAGAAAAACAACCCCAGCCCCCCCCACCAAACGCCTCCACACAACACCCTCATCTATAACGTTCTTAAATAAAAACAACATTTCAGATTTATTTTTCCAATAAGAATAGAAATACACAGGTATTGAAGAATGGACACTGCGTCTACAGTAATTACCTATTATTTAGAAAGTATTTGTAACGAGGGAAAAACAGGTAGTGGATAGAGCTTATAGGTTTCATGCCTTTTCCACTTCATGGCAGCTAATTCTGCCCTTTGCTGCAATTAGCAGCAGCCATAAACCGTCCAGTTCCATGGGAGCAATGAGTGTGGTATGTATCTGCTACTTAGGTCTCATCGTCTCCTTTACATTTTGCCTTGAAATAAATGTGAAGTGCTGAGCATTCTCACCTCCGTGGACTTTAGTGGGAGTTGAGCATTCAGCATCTTCAAGGATTGGTCACTAGGGCCAGATCGCAACTGGGTGTGGAGCCGGTATCAGTTGAAATCATCTGGGATATGTGTGGCAAGTACACAATGTAGAAGTATGAGTAGCCTCGTACCTTCTAGAGATTTTTTCAGGATCAGGCCCATTGTAAAGACGTGTCTACCTTTATTGGCCAGGCTGGAGCCAAGAACCAAATAGCCCTGGGGTAATTAGGAGGGCGGGTGTACTTACATGAATTAAACTGGTTTCAGTGTAGTGAGTCTCGGGTCCAGAGAGAACTACCCTCATGACCAGACTCAGTGACTGTTTTGTAGACTTAAACTGACATCTCTGAAACCTGGGTTCTAAGCAAGGGTATATAAACTTTTGTACAATTTGCTCCTTCCTGAGCTTACTGTCCTGTGTTGTTTTCTGGCTTCTCATGCATTGATGCCCAGTTGGACGTGAAAATTGAATGGGGCCATTTGCAGTTTGCCACGCTGAAGCTGCAAAGGGTCAGTCAGAGAGGATGTGCCTTTACACACACAATAATGGAAATATATCATTTAATTACCTTCACTGGGCTTGGGATTCCTTCATAATTTTTGGCTCTTACTCAACAGCATGTTGCCTGATTGTGATAAATTGTCATAAGGCCTGGTTTTCAGTTCATCTTCTTCAAGTGACATTTTGATGTGGAGGTGTCGATCAACACATTCATATCTTTTACAGCCACAGGAAGAGTGGGAAAACTCTTTCATTCTCCTTTGGAAACCCGTGGTGATGGGTTTGGTTTCTCTCTTCTCCCTCTTCCTGATTTTCTGAGATCTCTGTCTGATTGCCTAGTCCAATGAGTGCTGGAATCTGGACTGTCGACAACTGGGAGCGTGTATGCAGCAAAAGAGGTTATTCTTAAATAGTCACATATATTCTATGGTATTCTTATTACAGTCCTTATAAGACGGCGAGAACTGACAAGGGTGTGTCTGGGCTTCTGTGGTTTTTGGCGAGGAGGATTAGGGGGAGAAAAGCCCTAAAATGTTCATAAAATAATAGAAGCCTTGGCTCTGGTTTGTCCGGGGGTTGGGGTGAGGGGTCTATGTGCCGAAGGTCTCTTTCCCTGCGTTCTTATTAGGGTTGAGGTGCAGATATGGGTGTGGTGTGTGTGAGGTTGAGGAGTTCCACGGGTTTCCAGTGGACTCTTGTCCTGCTGCTGTTTCCCAGCTTCCCTATCCGATGCGTGGAGGATGTTGCTTATGATCACGCAGCCAGCGCCAGGCGTTGATCCGGCCACTATCTGATATTCTTGCTGATCTACTCTCTTGATCTTCCTGCCTACACCTCTCATCTCAGATCCCTCTAGTCTACGTCTGGATTTCTTCTGATATTTGATTACACATCCTTGCGCTCTTTTTAGTCTTTGTTTGGTGTCATTTGCGGATCATTCCTTTATCATCTTCGAGACATTTTCGTCTCGCGGTTCTTTTTTCTTCCACTGAAACTTCTGAGATGCCTTTTCGGGTTTTATGTGTAGGTGGCTTGAATTTGCAGCTGAATGAAGGAGGGAAAAAGGGAGGATATTTAAAAGATCATTTAGAACTGCCGTATACTCCGGGAAATTTTGCTAGAATCTGTTAGAATGTTCCGCTACAGGTCGGCATTTTGATTAATGAGTGCTTGTTTCTAGCAGCATACTCTACAGTGCGGTACTGCCATTTGGTGCAGATTCAGGTTTGCATGCAGCCATGGTAGCCATTGTCCTTTCGGCTTCTGCAGCTTCAGTTAAGCGAGTTCTACATTTTTACGCTTGCACTATAGCAAGCTACATCGAGTTCAGTGCTGTTTTCTTTCCTGTTGACTTGCCGCACAGACCAACCCGCCATCCAATCTCGCTGGGATGATTGCCTTTACTCCCGCACTCGTGCAGTGGTTAGGTCTGATTCTGGAGTCATGCTATCGCTCCTTCTCCTCAACAGCGTGGCTGGGTGCAGAGGAAGATCCATGCTGCACGCGAGAAGCTTATGGCTGACCATTCCCCTCCTCGCTGCTCTTGGTACTGCAGGGAAGGATTTTTTTAGAGGCACGGAGCCCAGTACCGCTGGGCCTTCTGTCACCTAATTTAATTCACTTGATTTCAACCAGTTCCATGAGATATCCTTACTGAGGATACCGGGATATAAAGAGGATTTGTTGAATGCCAGGGAATACGCGGGGCTTACGGAGTCTAGCTTTGTATGCAATGTACCGATATTTATTGCTCTGAATGGGTTTGGTCGTGTGTTACTCAATGCGATTGATGGAATTAGGCTGCCTTGCAGAAACTTACTGCAAGGGTTGTTTGGATTAGTACTCCAGGACGACTTAATGGTGTTCGGAGGTTCGCTACATTATCAGACTTGTTACCCGCTTTCATATAGTACTGGTCGCGAATGCTATCCCGAGTCCTCGGGAGCAAATATTTTTCTTAACATAAAAGCTTGCTATCATTTAAACACCTTCAATTGTTTCTTATTTCCAAGCGCTACTAGAGGTTTATAGTTCATGGTTTGTTGTCTCGGCGCTGTGGCTTGGGAGGGCTATTCCGTTTGGGTGGAAAGCTTCCTGGTGTTTGGGGCTATTGGTGGTGCTTGTGTTGCTCTCTTGCGCTGTCTCCTTTTCATACCTCATTGTATATCCATCCACGTCCTCGCCTTGGTTAGGATATCCACTCACTCGGATCTACGGACGGTGCGGAACTGAGTGCGGGACCCCCCTCCCCCGTAGAATTGCATGGTCAGCGTAGAAGCGGCGTTGTTTTCGCCTGCAGGACCATTCCGTCTTGCTCTTCTGAGTTCTATCTTGGTGGCTTGTCTGAGCTCCTGACTTACTTCTGCACTGCACTGAGTCCTGGGTTGTGGCTTTCTCCTATGGCCTTGGAAATTTTAAATGTTTTTTCTTTCGTCTTTTGAATGGATTCTGTTTAGCACGGATCTTCTTATCACTGTATCAGTCAGTACTTCCTGTGCGGTCTGCTGGAGTCTTTTTGATTTAGGGATTGCATTGTTCTGTGCTGATGAGTTCTGTGTGGTCACCTGTGCTGGTGAGCTCTCCAAGCTGGCCAAACAGGAAATGAAATTCAAAAGTTCGCGGGGCTTTTCCTGTCTACCTGGCCAGTGCATCCGAGTTCAGATTGCTTTTCAGAGTGGTCACAGTGGTGCACTGTGGGATACCGCCTGGAGGCCAATACCGTCCATTTGCGGTCACACTAACCCTAATCCGACATTGTAATACCGATTTCAGCGCTACTCCTCTCGTTGGGGAGGAGTACAGAAACCGGTTTAAAGAGCCCTTTATATTGATATAAAAGGCCTCGTTGTGTGGACAGGTGCAGGGTTAAATCGGTTTCATGCTGCTAAAATCTGTTTAAATGCATAGTGTAGACCAGGCTTCAGTCGCTATCTCTCAACAAAAGCAGTGTCTTCCCTTAGGGTCTTGTGTATGTTGGAGGTCTTTCTGTTTCCTTACAAATCCAGAGGAAATCATCTTTTCCTTAGAATTGGTTTCAAATTAGAAAAGGACATGAAAGAAATCACATTTGATTTTAAGACTGGAGCCACCAACACTTGACATCCCCATCAAATATATTTTGAACATTTTTATGAATGCTGCTGACTCAATATGGACAATAGTTATTCCAAGATATTATACCCAAGAGCCTTACTTTGCCAAGAAATTTCACACGCCATGTGTAGGAACTGACTTTCAGGCCACTGCAAATTTAGCTAGCTTTCTCTCAGTCGGATTTAAATGGATTCTATAGAAAGCCATTAAGATAAACTTCTTTTGTAAAGATTTAAGAAACTTAAAAGCCTCTCCCCCACCTTACTCTTCACAGATACACCACTGCCTGCTTAAAATAGAGAAAAGTTCAAGACACCGAGCTCACTCACAGACAGACAAGTACTCTACTGCGTGGAACATATCCAAATTTTGGCGACGGCAGTTCAACTCAGTGATGACTACCTGGCTTATGGTGTTGAAGTTAATGATATCATGGTTTGTTATTCTAAATGATCATCATAGTTCTTACATATCACAGTTAAATAACTACTATTAAACACTTAACACAAAGTCAACAACCACAACAAATATTTTGCCAAGGTTAACAACACCTCTTCTTCCTGTAGATCAAAATCCCAAACTTCTATTACTGGCCTCCAGCCAGGCTACACTTTGCTAAATGGATGGATGGATGCGCCCAATTGTTGAAGATTACAACACTGTCCTGCTTCACAATCCCATGGCTGGTAGTAGCTTAAAAAACAAGATATTCTTCCCATTCTTCCTATTGACCATTTGTAAAACTATATCAGGCATGGGTTACAATAGCTATATTGCTGTGCCTCAAATTTCACACAACTCTTCATGTGCAAAACGTACTTTGGTTCTGGAAAGACCCAGATACTCTTTTTCCTATAGGAACAGAAGAGCAACTAGCTTCAGCTGTGATCACTCTGATCCCAAACACAGGTGAGACTCAGACTCATAGGTTTACCTACAAGATTTAGGAATACAATAAGTCCACAACAGTTACTGGGTTCAGATCAAATCCAACCTCTATGCAGGAGACTCATCACCACTTTAAAAAAAAAAAACAAAAAACCCCCCCTAAAACAAGGAATGATTTAAGCAATAATGCAAATATAGTTGAGAGAGACAACCTCAGTTTCATTAGTTTCTTATTTTTTTGCTAGACAACAAACAAGACTTATCTTGTAAATACTGTGCTGGAAAATGTACAGTGACTTGTTCTCATTTAAACATTGTTAGAATGAAAAAGCCATTATATGAACTGCAGAGATACTGGTTGCCTGTTAATGCTGCATCATCCAGATACATATACAAAAATATCCAATATATACATGTAAGTAAAGCTGCTTCTCATGTTAAGTAAACTAAGTTGATTTACTAGTGATTTGTTGGAAAGGACACACACACAAAAAAAAGGTATTAAGATTATCCACCTCAATACACCTGAGATATGTGATTCCCCCTTTCAGACTCCTACAACCCTGTTTGTTTATCATCCTCAGCTTGTTTCCCCAGGTTATTCTTCATGGATGTTAGACACCAGTTAGAGAAGCCATGCCCTGTTATCCCAAGTGGCTTTTGTTAATAGTTTTTCAAAGCTCTATGGTGAATTAAGAGAGTGAACTCAGTTTTGTTCTTCATTTCAGAGAAAAAGTTAAAACACTGACATTAATAGGCCGTCGCTCTTCAATATGTAGCTGTCTGACATATTGTGTGAGAAACCTTCAACAACTTCATCTGAGGTCAAAATCATTAGCTATTTAGCAAGATACTAGAAGCAAAGGTTTTAGAACCTACTGTTAATGTTCTACAGAAAGCAATTAAGATAAACTCCTTGAATAACTGTGTGCCATTTCTTCCTTATGTCATGCTAGAATGGAATAGACTCATTATACCTTTACAATGACACAGGCAGTGATGTACAGTAGCTGCCACTTCTGCCTACTAGCTGGTAACACCTCAAGGTGAGCATGATCAAATCAGCTTTTTCTCCCACCTTTCCCATATGTTATATGTTCCTCCCTCCACCCTACTTTTCCCCTTCTCTTTTAGCTGGTTGCCCATCCCACAATTAACACAATCAGTGCTGCTTTCCCCCCGTACATCTTGCCACTCCCATTCTGGACCCCAGCAGCTGCCCTCTGAATGGACCATTTATGGCTGATGGAAAATGGATAGCAGAGCTTACTTGGACAAGCATCTTAGGATACACCTTGCTGAAATGTGGCACATGAAAGGAATTTTTTGGGGTAAATTCTTCACATTCTGTACATCATTAAGTATTTGCCTGTTTTATCAGTGGGCCTTTCAAGTTGGCTTAGTTCAATTCTCAATACATCAAGAGCTAATCCCTGTATTTCTAAAATTCATTAAATTTTATCAATCTCTGCTAAACAGTTCAGTAGGGTACAATTGTCTGGGTAACACTATTGTTGTCTCAGAAGCTAGAGAACTTGACACTAACTTTACTCAGCATTAGCTGCTTTTCTATCCAGTAACTGTCAAACTTTATTTCCCATATCAATGCCAATAAACATTCAAAAAACTCATTTCAGCACAAATTCCTTCCCCTGACAAACCAAAGTAATGTTACTTTTAACTTCTGACAGAGGCACAATCACTCTCACAGCTTTTAACATGTACCCCTTGAATCTGGAAGTACGAAAACATCACACATCCCTACAACTTGAATTAAAGTAATATGGAAAGTGTTACATTGATGCTTCCACTACAATAATATTATTGTTATAATAAAATTACTCAGGGTTAATCAGCACAAATTAGTATCTGTAGAACAGTCCTATGAATAAGGCACGAGATTAGCAGACCTGGGTTCTAATCCCAGCATTGTTCCTACCTGTGTGTGAATTTTGGCAAATCACTTAATCTCTGTGTGTCTCATTGTCCCCATCTGTAAAATGGAGGTAGTGTTACTGACCAATTTTGGTAAGGAACCATGAGATGTGCGGATGATGAGTGTAAAGTGGTATTGTCTACTAAGTTAGAATCTGTACCAAAATGAAGACATTGGTTGAACTGCGATATTACAGGTTATCCGTCCAATCGTGATATGACAGTTTATTATCATTATTGGCGCCACAATATCATGTTGATGGGCACATTAGGATGCCTTTGCTAGCTGTTGCTCTTACATTATTTGTTATTACAAGCATTTATGACATCTATCATCGGTTTGGTAGAATGGCCCCAGGTGGGCATGAGTCACTCTCCTGCTCTCTGAGTCTGGCCTCAGAACAGCTCAAAGCAGGGTGTGTGTCCTCAGACAGTACAGTAACTCAGTCATCAGCCTAGCTGCCACACTTTCTCAACATCTGTGGATTGTGATCATAGACCCAGTCTTTATTCCTCTCCTCAGCTTCAGCATGCAGAATAGTTCACCTTAGTATATTTGCCTACTGTAACTAACTGGTTAGTCAGAAATAATGCCGTTAGATGGTTAAACCTTTTAAAATCTGAAAACAAACTGTTGTTCCTAATTTTTCTTAAAATATTAAGTAGTGGTATGGATAGCTACTACACAACTGTCCCCTCACCCCCCAAAAAACCCTCTCAAAATATGAATGACTTCCCCTGTGTTTAAACTGAGGGAAGCCGCTGCCCATCCTGAGCACACAAAATGCCAGTTGCGTGGTTATATAGGATACCAGAATAAACATATGTATATTTGTATAACTGCACATGCATTTACTCTGGGGAATGTGAGTGTACCACAGGTAATCACTTCATGAGCTTCTCTCTCTCTCTCTGTCTCATCTCCCAAACATTAATTTTGTAATATTTTACCTGTTCATAATTGAAATCTCTTTATTGTAGTAACAATTGCCAGCCAGAAGTTTGTCAGCAATACTTCCCCTCTCTCTCTCTCCAAGGAGTATTGACCATTGCTAGTGTAACCCATACACATTCTGGGTGTGGTGCTCTGTCCCATCTAGTGGCAGGCNAGGGGAAGGGGGAAGAGAGAGGGAGCAGAGCACACTCGCTCTCTCTTTCTCTCCCTACAGCCTCAGCTAAGTGCCAGTTGGCTTTTAGCTCATGTGGTAGAAGCTCATGCACTAAGTGCCAGAGATCCCTCGTTCGATCCTGCCCGACAACGACTGGGGTCTGTCAGAGTTACACTAGAACCTGTCCCATTCCTCGAAAGAGCAAACCCACAGCTACTTTGTATTATACACAAAACCCTTGGGTATACCAAAAATGGCCATAGTTCTTAATGAGGAATTTATGCGCATTATGTAATGCTTGCCACATGATACCAATTTCTAGCTGTGATGCTGGGAAATTGTTATAAATTATTTCTGTCAGTTCTTTTCTGAGACTGCTCATGAGTGTACATATATTAATAAATCAGCAGAATATGCTACATCTTAAGATGCTACTATTCTACTTTAACCATGCATTCCTTCTTTTCTGTTTTTACACAGAGTTCCACTTCTTCATATAGTTAAGCCTGGACATATTTTTCTATTTTATATTTTCCAATGATTTGTAAAAGGGAAGATTAAATTGCTGTAGGGCGTATTAAGTATTACAGTTCCGTTAAACTTGAATGAAGCAATGTAAATCTGGAACACATTTAATAAATCTGCAGCTTGATAAGCAACCTTTCCTTTCTGAATCTGACATTCCATTGCACTAATCAGCCATGTGAAAGAGCTGATGATAATTCTTTTATTCTTTTGAACTTTCTCACCCAAGGACTTGAAACAGCTGCAAGCTTCCCTTTCCCTTGGTGCCACACAATTTAAAACTACCTCCATATCCTTCTGACAAAAAGTATCCAAGCTGGGTGCTGTTGAATCTGAAGAGATGTCTGTTCCAGAGTAGCACGTGGATCCACATTCCGGACATTTTTAAATCAGAGAGTGTAACTGCACCAAGTTCAGGTTGGAGATGGAAGCCACAGAGAAAGGCATCGGCTTACTTTTACTCAGTGTGTGGACTTTGGAGATGGAAGTCATACCAAGAGGGAACCTCGTTGTTCTGACTCCCTGAGAGGTGGAAGGAATGAAGAGAGAAAAGCTATGCCATCCAGAACAACCTGAGAGAGGTTTGAGTCTTTAGTTAAACTTTTTCCTACATAAATGAAAGGAATTGAAGAACGGAAAATTCTCCCACATTTGAAGAGACTAGAGGACATCTCTAAGGTGATCCATGTCTTTAAGCAACCAGTACAAGTCTCAACAAAGTCAATGGGAGTTGGATTGGGCCCTATGAGAGGCTATTGTGAAATGGTGTTATTTAAATACTAGAAATCAGTCTTAGAATCATAGGACTGGAAGGGACCTCGAGGGGTCATCTAGTCCAGTCCCCTGTCTTTGATGAACAACAGTTATTTTGGAAGTGTTTTTCCTTTTGTTATGATGGATATATAGTGCGACTCCTTTGCATTTTTGATCCTCTGTGGGTTTTGTAGCTATATAACTCACAATTTTGTTAGATTTAACAAGAAATTTGTTCAGTAATTTTCTTCACATTGTGCCCACTGCTTAGAGCAAATAAAGGTAATTAAGGAGGGAAGGAAGCTGGCTAATGCAACCACCCTGAAAGCTCACTCCTAGCACATCATCGATGGATACGATCACAATCCTTGTACTTATATGTATAAACACATGTATTTAAAAATAAGAGCTATTTGGTGGAAGCTTAATTTTCCCTGTAAATATGAAACTTATATGCTTATTATAATCAGCATTTTGTCTGCTGCAGTCAGCTGGGACAAAATTAAATTTCCTCTTGAAAGTGACGTAGAAGGAACACCTAACAAGTGAAGACTCATCAATATCACAGATAGATACATAATTTCAGCCAGCTGGGGCCATGGTTACTGAAGCCTAGTTTATCATTTTACCTGTGCCTGTGGTCACCCAGTGAGAGGATCTAAGAGATGAACAATAGAAAAAACAAGCTCCAATTCCTCCATTTAACAATATCATCTTGCAGAAAACTGTTCATGTCACTAGACTATCAGTAAAACACGCAATAATTTTTTGTGGGCCAGCTATCAATAATACTTTACGTAATACAATGTAAAGACATTCTTTATATAGAATTATGTGGTAAGGTGCTCAAAGAGTTAATGTTGTAGGTCTTCCCAGACCCAGAAGGGATGCTGACTCTTCTGTATCACTTCCAGGGTTATTTGTAAAGCAACCACACATGCGTCTCTGTGCACTTGGTTTCTGCCTGTACCATAGCCTGAGGCATACTGATGTTTGCTTCTTGTATGAAAGTCTAATCAACTGTTAAGAATAAAGGAAACACCCATTTCATGTCACCTCATATTCAAAGCAGTTAAATGAATCAGCAGAATATTACAGTGCAGACGATCTTCTGTGCCCAAGAATGGAGAGCCTTTGCCATTTGATTTGGGTATAGTGTGCATCATCTCAGGCCCAGCTCAGTACTGAACGTACTGGAGAGCATCAAGTGGGTAAGAGACAAAAAGTTGGATACAAAGGAAAATGACAGGATACAAGTGAGACACGTGAAGGGATAAGAGAGGAATCTGTATGAGGGAGGAAATGCTAGAGGAGGGGGAATCAGGGAGGGCAAACAAAAGAAGCGGAGGAATGGAGGAATATGAACAGAGTGGGAGGTGGTTCGAGGCTGTGGGAAAAGAGAGAAAAGGTGGCCTGAGAGATGAGTGAGAGAAGGCTAATCAAATCATGGAAGCTCTTTCCCCTTCTCAATTTGTAGTGAAAGGTGCCCGACTGGCAGCAATGGAGAAGGAAACTCTCTCCTTGTGTACAGAACAGACACAGCATTGGCAGCGGTAGCACAAGATTCTCCAGGCTTTCCTGGTGACATGCTTCCACCCGGGCTAAGTGACCATCTAGCCAGTGCACACTTCACAGCCTCTCTTGCTGAAATTGCCAGCAAGAATGCCAGCTATGACAGTAGATTTCTTTTCACTATCCTGAATGGACCACCATTGACTGTCCTATTCCATAGCGCATGAGACAGCTGTAAGTTAGCAAAGGCTTTCCCTTGGAGAGAGGCCCAAGGTTTAAACCACCCACTCTTTCTGTCTCAGGGTTCAAATCTGTGTTCAATCTTGGTGAAAATAGCTAAATTGGAACCTGTGACCTCAGTATGAAAGAGCTGAAAATCTATTAGGGGTCTCCAGTATAATCCCAAGGGGCAAGTCTGAGAGAGGGCAGATCATTTAGCATGATTTAGGGGGATGGTTCTCCAGCAAACACACAGGACTGGATGGAGATCTAGGTTATATTTCTACCTGTGTCATGCCATGGGCTTAACTTCTCCATGGAAAAGTGGGATAACAATATAGATCTATCTCACAGGAGAATGATAAGGCTTAATCCATTAGTGTTTTCTAAGGACTTTGAGATCTGCAGCTGTAAGGTGATACCTATGCAAAAAGATCATTTATCATTATTGACAAAATCAGTTTGAATGCAGTTTGGTAGTTTTTAAATTGGTTCAGCAAAGACAACTGGAGCCCCAGCATGGAAAGGGCTTTGTCCAAGACTTTTTAATCTAGTTTCTTTCCCTTCATTGAGTCTTTAAAACAATGATGTATTTTCATTTTGCATCAAGACTCTGCCTTTTCCATTCCTGATCCATTCAGGAAGCCTGTCTTTACAGTGATCTCCATAGAAAAGCCCACTCCCATCTTTTGGCTATGTCCCCCATTTCACAGCAGCTCCCTGCTCCAATCTCCTTTCTCTGGCTTTCAGTTCCTGAACTCTTGCTTGCTGCCAGTCTTTCCTTCCCATTTTACATTCTTTTCTGTTCCATCCTCCCTTGCTCTGCCTTCCCTTGTGACCCTCCTATACACACACTCCCTTTCCTAGAGGAAGGTAGATTAAATTAATAGGTTTAAGATCTTCTGCATCCCTCACAGTAAGCTCATGAGCACGACAGACATTCTGTTTCCACAAGTGGCTCTCAAGACCAGAAACAAACCCCTTTATTGTTCCTCATCATAGTAATAACTAGATTTTCCAGAGGCAGTGTTGGTTAATCCTGTGTGTGTTTATTCATCAGTTTTATCTCATGTTCATGATCACAATGCACCACAGGAAAAAGATCTTCCATGTCACCTGTTTTCATTGTCTTTTCTGGAAAAACACACATTTTGGTTTTGTAACTGTGTATAGTCATATTCTTTACATGAAGTGCTGCACGTGAATGAACAAAACTGCAGCAGGGACTTGTCTGTAGAACTTTAAAACCTCCACAGCCTATTTTAAAAGATTGTTGTGGTTAGGGCTCCCTCTAGTGCACGTCAAAACAAAAACCTTTTGGATTCATGACAACATATTTAAAACGACTATTTCCACCACAAAACCAACAGCCTCTTAACTCAGCGCTACTGGTTGTACCGTACCTGTCCAGGGGCCAGCAAAGAGCCTTCTTCCTTCATGACTACTGCCCTAAGTACTTCAATGAGCAAAAATATGTGCACACATTTTCTAGAGGAGAAGCCATTTTAAAGTGTTCCATATATTCATACACAATTGGGAGGGCAAGAATTCTACAGAATGCTGCATCAGAAGAGAGAGGTCACTGCATTTTGTTCATCTGCTCCTGATTTTGAAAGTGAAGGCTCTGAGAGGATTGGTTTGAGAAACTGAGATCACATCCTAGGTTTAAGTGCTTGTTTGTTTGTTAGGTATCAGAGGGGTAGCCGTGTTAGTCTGGATCTGTAAAAGCAGCAAAGAATCCTGTGGCACCTTATAGACTAACAGACGTATTAGAGCATGAGCTTTCGTGGGTGAATACCCACTTTGTCGGATGCATGCATCTGTTAGCCTGTAAGGTGCCACAGGACTCTTGTTTGTTGCAACTCTTGTAAATTCTCCTCCAGCCAGTTATTTATTTTGGAAAATGAATCTGTGCAGGAAATGGAAGAAAGCTGAGGAGCACAGGAGGACGCTCACCTCTTAACCATTCCACTGAAGATGATTTTGGTTCCCTCCTAATAAGTAAAAGCATCTCTGCCTCACATTGTGGAAAAGATTGATCAAAAACAGGATATCGGAACATCAAGAGGTAATGAACAGATGTGTTCCTGGAAAGCTTGGAATGCCTTTTTGTGGAGTATGAGTTCTTCACTTAAATGCTGAAATCCCAATGGTGTGCAAACAAGGGCAAGGATAAAGGGAAGAGAAATCCTTCCACTGGGAAAAATGAATCAGCACAATGGCTGACTTTGGCACCATTTAAGAGTTGGGGAAAGGAGGGAGATGAGGAGGAGGAAAAAACTTTAAACAAAGCTGACATTGGCAGGTCATTAGAAGAAAGGTGGGGGTTGAATCCTAGACAACGCTGCTTCTCTTTTGTAAACAAGTATTATTTATTATATACCATTCCGTAGGAAACACAGAGGAAGACGTGCTCCCAGCTCCATTAAGCTCACACAGCCAGAACACTTCCAGCATCTCACAGCTAGCTGCTACCAGGATTACACTGTTGTAATTACACTTCGGGAGGCGATGTGTGGTGCTCACTGCTTATTAAACAATAATCATCTCAGTTGCTTTGAGCTCCCCCCATCTATTGAATCCACCTTCTTGTCTCTCATCACACACCCAGCCTGCAAGTTCTTTAGTGCAGAGACCATCTGTCCATTGGCTGTGCCTACCACATTAGGGCCCTGATTGGGAGATATTGGGGCCCGGAGGGTTGTATATAATTGGTTAATTAATGCCGATAATGTGAATGTCTACCCTCATCTTCTCCTGTACCCACTCCTGCTCCTTACACTCTGACCAAACTACCCACATCATCACGTCATGTAACTATTTCATCCATTTCAGTCTGCATATCTTCTTCTAGGCCACAGTCCACACCTGGGATAACCTAATACTACTGGCCAACTTCCTTCAGGCTCTATCTTCAGGAAATTTCTAACTTCCCCTCCTTCCCCTCCATTCCCACCTTTTAAAAACTCTTCTAAATTCCATGCAGTGTTGTGGCCAGAATGTCAAAGGTTGACACATGTACTTGTTTTGTTAACTTGTGTGTAACACTGTGGAAGTGTGCTATACTATTATGTAAGCCTGCAGCCCCAGCTATTCTGACAGTGTTTACCTGTTCTGCTCACAGCCACCAGTTCCCAGTTCTGAATCACTTTCAACTGAGCCTTCATAACTTTTCCATACAGATTCCCTGCCAGCACTTGGAAGCTACCAATAGGAGCAGTCAGTACTAAAACAGGGACACACCATTTAACTGGATTGAAATAACTTGAATGACCAGTATTTTTTGGAGGGACAAAATGAAAAAAAACAATAGATGCTTGTTAAAAAAAAGGTGGGGACAACCTGTCCCATCTAAACTGGAATGATTGACATGCACTATGCAAGAGGGAACAAGGGAAAAACTAGGGTGCTACAGCAATCACGTAACGCAAAATAATCCTGATCTAGTGGCTCCTCAAAACTAACTCCTAGTCAGTTCTGGCACTAGCATTTTCAAACATTTTAAGGTGCTTAGGTTGATTCTAACCCAGGGGTCAGCAAACAGTGGCACACAAGCTGATTTTTAGTGGCACTCTGCTGCTAGCTAGGGTCCCCGTCCCAGCTGCTTGCCTTGCTCAGCCCGCTGCCCCCACTCAGCCCGCTGCCTGCCTGGATGAACGGAACCCTGCTCTGGCAGCAGGCTGAGTGGGGCTGGCGGATGGAACCCCAGACCGATGGTGGGCTGAGCTGCTCAGCCTGCTGCTCGTCTGGGGTTCTGGCCGCTGGTCCCTTGCCAGCTGGAGTCCTGGCTGCCAGCCCCACTCAACCCACTGCTGGCCTGGGATACCAGCCGCTGGCCCTGCTCAGCCCAAAGCCGGTCTGGGGTTCTGGCCACCGGCCCCCTGCCAACCGGGGTCCCAGCCACTGGTCCCACTCAGCCTGCTGCCAGCCTGAGATACCAGCTGCCAGCCCTGCTCACCTCACTGCACTATTATTTACTTTACATACAACAGTTTAGTTATATAATATAGACTTATAGAAAGAGACCTAGTCTAAAAACGTTGAAATGTATTACTGGCACATGAAACCTTAAATTACAGTGAATAAATGAAGACTTGGCACACCACTTCTGAAAGTTGTCGACCCCTGTTCTAATCAAAGCCATCTTCTGTGGTGAGGCTTACTGTTTGAAAAGCATTGATGTCTTTTTTGAGCCCAAACTCCTTTGTGAATTGAAATTTTTTGAGTTGTATGTGAGATGAGCCTCTTCCAGCTAATCTGATTCAGAGTAACCAATACCTCAGGGAATATTTTTTGGGGAAAACCCCACCCTATAAAGAAGACACTATTCTAGTTGTTTATAGTTTCTGCATTGCTCTTCCCTGCTCTTCACCAGGAATATTTGCATGAAAAAAAGAATTTGGCTTCCTAGGAATTCATCCGTATCTGCACTTCATTTTCTGATTAACATAATATAAAGGGTAACATTTTCAAGTGACAAGTGATGTAAAAGTCTAAATCCCATTGACTCCTAAGTGCCTAAGTCACTTTTGAAAAGGGAACCATAGGAGCCTAAGGCATAGGTGCTTTTGAAAATTTTTTCTAGTCTGTTTTTCTATAGGCCCTAAGCACTTGAATCTCCTGTGGAAGTCAATTGGACCTACAGATGTGTAAGTATTTCTGAAAAATCCGACCATTTGATACAATGCCCACAGAAGACACTGGAAAACCTCCCATTGACTGCAATGAGTTTTGAATCAGGCCCTAAGTTAGGTAACTAGATATAGATTTAGGTGACTAACTTAAGGCATCTTGATTTGAGAAGTTAGGCTGTCACATATCTATTGTGATTTATATAATCAAAGAACTCTACTAATTAATCCTCAAAACTTCTGCATAGTGGGTAACTATTATGCTCCAATTTCCACAGATGGGGAAATTAAGATAGAGAAATATTAAGCGATTACCCAAGGCCATGAAGCAATTGAGCAGCAATCCTGTGTTCAGTCCACTAGACAACACTCTCTCTGCCTGATCATCCTCTACTTCAGACATCTCACAATAAGTGACAGCTGGTGACCAGTGTCAACAATGGACGGTGATTTCACACAGGGAAAGGTGCAGCAAGAGAAGATGAAGTTTTAGAAAACAGGGATCCTGGTTTTATTCAAACCTTCTTTACAATAAAGAACAAGGGAAAGCAAAGATCAAATTTCGGAGAGAAGTAGAACTCTATTTAAACGGAATGTTTTCCAAAGTTTTCTAGCAAATGTGGGTTGAAGCTGAAGTCCTGTCTATTTTGTGTAGACATTAACAATACTCTGAAACGTGGTCAGAGCTATTCTTGGCCAAAAAGTTTTCCCTCTGCCTCTATTCCCATTGTTGTGTAGGGTACAGCCCTTGCCTCTCCTGTGGAAGACAATGGCCTGGTCTACATGACGCGTTTATACTGAATTTAGCAGCGTTAAACCTAATTAACCCTGCACCCGTCCACACAACGAAGCCCTTTATTTCGATGTAAAGGACTCTTAATACTGATATCTGTACTCTTCCCTGACGAGGGGAGTAGTGCTGAAATCGGTATTGCCATGGTGGATTAGGGTTAGTGTGGCCGCAATTCGACAGTATTGGCCTACGGGCGCTATCCCACAGTGCACCATTGTGACCGTTCTGGACAGCAATTTGAACTCGGATGCACTGGCCAGGTAGACAGGAAAAGCCCCGCGAACTTTTAAATTAAATTTCTTGTTTGCCCAGCGTGGAGCGCTGATCAGCATGGACTGTACGGGAGATACTGGATCTGATTGCTTTATGGGGAGACAAATCTGTTCTATCAGAGCCTCCCGTTCCAGAAGACGAAATGCCAGCATTTGAAAATCTTCAGACCACAAGCCACAACAGGGACTCCAACACAGTGCTGCATGACAAGCGTAACAGATAAGGCCAAAGAATCAAGTGGACGCTCATGGAGAGAGGGAGGGGGGACTGAGGGACTCCAGCTATTTCCACAGTCCTCGCAGTCGCTGAAAAGCATTTGCATTCTGTGGTCTGAGCTCCCAATCCTGGAGGTTCAAAAACATTATTCGGGGTGGTTCATGGGTATATTGTCGTCAAATCTTACCCCCCTCCGCTGCCATGAAGAAAAGGGAAAAAAAATCATTTTCTTTGCCTTTTCAATGTCATCGTATGTCTACTGCATGCTGATGGTAGACGCAGTGCTTGGCGGCGCTGAACAGCAGCATCCCCTCCCCTTCCTTCCTGATGCAGAAGGTACAAAAGGCTTGGAAAACTGTCTCATCATCCGTGAGTGCTCCTGGTGGCCTCTGGTGAGTACTGCCTGGGACTAATCATAGCAGCGGAGGGTCTGCGCTCTCCTCTCCCCCAACCCTATTAATGGAGTATGAGACTTCTGTCCTGTGGAATATTCATAGCAGCTTAGAGGTTGCCTCCCCTATTTTATCTCACTTAAAAAGTCACTGTTTCTATATTCCTGCATTCTTTATTACTTCATCACACAAATGGGTGAGATCACTGATAGCCAGTAAGGTATGGGGAGGAGAGAAGCACGGATGGTGGTTGTGCAGGGGCACCCCCTAGATGGCATGCCACTCTCATCAGTCTGCGGTGATATTCTGGGGCTCGTGACCAGAGCGGCTGTTACTCTCTGGTTCGGTGCTAGTACACTGCCCCATATTCTAGGCAGACTACTCTATTTTTAGGACAAAACATAAAAAGGGAATGACCTGGGGAGCATTCCCATTTTTGTCCACGCGCCCCCGGCCGACCTCAGCGAGGCCAGCCAGGAGCCTCCATGACAGCAGCAGATGGTACAAAAGGACTGGTAACCATCATCGCCAATTTCCAAAGCAGTCCCTGATTGTCCGTAGCACTGAATTTGGAGGTAATAGGTTGGCAGTACCAAAGATCAACCTGGGTAGACTTTGTTCAGGCAGGTCCATGAATCCAAGCGATTCCTGGTCTTCATTCACCAGTGACGGCTGTCTCCTTGTGAAGACAGTTAGTACATTTTCTTGGGCAGGTTTTCAGTTTTGAAATGTGTAAGAAAGAACTAAAAAAAAAAATTAACTCAGTGAAGCTTGTACCTGAGGCAGCATTTGGTTTCAACTCATGGTCCCACTTTTGTCAACTCACTTGGTAAAACTGGATAGACACAAGAATGGCAAACAGCTTGTGTAAGGTAAGGTTTCTGCTGGAACTTGAACCCTTACATTTTCTTGGTTCTCAGGCATCTGCTCTTATCACTGGACAGACCATCCCCTCTGGTCCTATCCTAATCCCCACATTTCTTCACAGCACAAAACTTCCACACAGCTGGGTACAATTCATTGCCATTGGCATCTCTGTTCAAGAGACACCAAAATTGGAATAGAAAGACTGTTACAGATGAGGTATATTGAAAGGACTATGTGAGGAAGGTTTGCATAAAACCTGCTCCTATTATCTCCTCTTTTAAGACAGCTAAATTCTCCCACAATCACTTAGATACAAAAACAGACTTGCATACTTCCTTTACACACTAAGAAAAGGAAATCCATGTTTATACTCAAAATCCACATTCAAATACACCATTGGCTTTCAAACTTTTTTTTACTGTTGACCCCTTTCATATAGCAAGTCTTATAGCAATTAAAAACACTTTTTTATATATTTAAAATCATTATAAAGGCTGGAGGCAAAGTGGAGTTTGGGGTGGAGGTTGATAGCTCATGACCTTGTGACCCCCAGAGGAGTCCCGACCCCCAGTTTGAGAACCACTGAAATACATCATTGATCAAATCTTACCACTCAACTAATGCTGGTTGTTCTTGGGAAAGCACAGCATGTGGCCAAATACATTTGTGCCACCTGCCAGCCAGGAGAGCTGTATGTGAAAGAAGAAATGTATGAAAAAGCCAGTCTACAATGCTTCAAGTACCATGCAGTGGCATGTTTGTGCTGCCAGTCAAGGTGTGTCAACGTTTCCATTACACAGCCCCATTTTCAACAAGTTATAACAGAGCTGTAAAAATTCCCATCACACCACAGTTAGGCATAGAGTGCATCAATTTTTGGACAATTTGAAGCAAATGCATTAGACAACTTTTGAGTTATAAGTGAGGCAAAATATAGGCAGCCAGACCAATGGCATTATGTCAATTCATGCCAGCTGAGGATCTGGGCCTTACAAAAAAAAAAATCTTTAAAATGAGCTTCTTCCCCTGCTACTCAAGTTTTGCAGGTTAAGGGTCATTTTCCACTGAACTGTCTTCCAGTGTGATATGCACATCTGAACTGTTTTGTCTGTGTCTGAACAAGGGCTTAAACTTTCAAGCACTGACTAATGACCAGTGTATACCAGAGAGAGTAGCCCCACTGATTTCATGGCAGTAAGCACTACGGCTGGTAGTGGTTTGCAGGATTAGGTCCTAAGACCGAAATTCCTTATGATAAGGTCTGAGATGTCTTCAATTTGTACATCAGATCAAGTACATTGATGACAATTTATAAATAACAATGCTGAGTACTTGCTTTGCTTATGTGCTTGTGCAAACAGGATGCTGAATTATTTTCAGTGGACATCTGTGCACTGATTCCTTTAAAAAACAAACAAAGTGCTATGGTATTATAGTGCAATGATCCTAAACATTCCAGCTTACAGTAACGCTACTGCAGAGCTGGGGCTATTAATATGGATTACTGCAGGGTTTTTTTTTGTTTGTTTTTTTTTAAGTTAAGGAAAAAACACAAAGCACCATTCAACCTTAGTTGTGAATGACAGGGCTTTATTTTGTATAGGATTTAAACTTCTTGTTTTTAAATTACATTTTGGTGGACAATAGACTTTCTTTTTGGTGTGAGTGTACAAAATGCCATTCCAACTGGTTTCCCCTATCAGTACAAATAGTGTGCCCTCCCTTTAAAAACTAATTTTACTGTAATAAATACTGATAGGAGTCAGACTTCAATGGCTTTTAGCAACTAGAACCTGAAGATTTATTCACCGATGGTTGGATTTTATCATTCCCTTTAACGTTTTTATGGCACTGATCATCAAACTATACAACAAAACCAAAGCAATTCATCAGAAAGACCATGGATGAAGAACTTAAAATAAACTGAAATACTCCAAATGTTCCATTCATTTTATACATGTTCAGTTATCTTGAGCTACTCCTCCTCTTCATGCATTTTAGATGTTCTGATGCAGCCATGCACATGGAAGAGAAACAGTAACAAACATGCACCATTCATCACTATCACTTGAAAATTATAACTAAAGTTAATTTTTTCCCTAGAATGTTGCACTATAACAATGGTTTATTTTCTGTTTAGTATGACAGCACTGCCACTGGTGATGCTTTTACATTTTAAAATGGCTTTAGACTCTGGAAACAATTGGAACTTTTTAGCCAGGATATCAAATATAATCTTACTTATGCCTATAATATCTAGTAAAACGCAGTGTATGGATCTAAGCTGTTTCCCTTTGTACATAAAAATAAGTTCCACTTCACAGCAATAAAGCACACCAGGCAGTGCATCTCTGGATATTCACGGCACTTATCAGCTGGTTAAAGTAACTGAGTCTTTGGCCTTGTACCTCAAGGCAATTCAAGATGTAGACTAACCACCCAGGAACAACCTGCCTGAATACTGTTGCAGTATGGCTTTTTAGATAATAAATTATGCTGTATAAAACAAAGCTCCAGAGGATGAGATTCCAGATGAAGTGCCATCCATTGGCATTACATCCAGATAAGGAAAACTTGGGTAACCAAACAGGCTATGGCAAGGCAGAGTAGAAAAGCACAAGCTGTATTTTCAAACATCACTGGAGTTAAAAACAAAAACATCCCAATAAACAAAACCTCCCCCCACTCTCCCACACGGGATTTTTTCAGAATCTCAGAGAGGGTAGTGAATAAGTTAAAGAATATTTCATATCAAACAAAGATTCCTTTCATTTAAAGCTAAGCTAATGTACAGATATGTATTCTTATTTTCATCAAGTAAACACCTGCCCCTCCCCCTTTTTATCCCTCCCCTCCAGATTTACGAGTACACATATGGCACTTACTGCAAAGCTGTAGTGGGCTAAAGGTTTATAACAGTGATTTTTGTTTAAAAAAAAAATCCATGAGACCAAAATAAAACCATTTAAATCAACTCCTTCCTGAGCAACTTAGAATTTGGAATGTGTTGGAAAGATATAATAAATAAATCAAAGATTAACCAGCTTAAACTGTACTTTTTAAACATTAAAGTAAAATATAAAACATTTCATGACAAACAAAGGGACTGTTGGGCCAGGAATTGTAGATGTTTATGTACCAAACACATTCATGAAGTTACCATTCAGGGAGAAGAGGCAGGTCAATTGTTAGGAAAAATACAACATTAAAACCCAGAGAATAAATCACGTACCAGTTTTTATGTTTAGGTTATAAAGTAATCAGGGTTGAAGATATCATTAAATTAAGATAAAAATAGACTGAAATGTCTACAGTAAGCGGAAGTGAATTTGAGGAAGGGTGAATGAGTTAAGTGACTTATTATTCTGCTATGACACTTGTAAAAGGACTTAGACAGAATTTGTTTTTAAAAAGATGAGATTATTAATTGTCTTTCCAAAATATAACAATTCCACAGTGTGTAAACTAATCATTACTCTTTCAATGTAATTTCATAGAAACCACTTAAAATATACAATGCAGTAGATTCATATTTTAATGACTATGTTAATTATTATCTATGCCACTTGCAGCTTTCTTTAATGCCTTCCTTCACAGTAGTGCATTGGTACCACACAACTGGGATGTAAGGAGTGAGAATAAAATTCCCCCCTGTAATATTTTCTTCAAATTATCGTGTCTTAACACAGTTATTCTTCTTTTCTTCTGTTCTCTGCGGATGAGTATAATAAAGACCAGTTAGATGATCAAGATGGTCCACCATATATTTTGGCTCCCTGTAGGCTCATGGAAGAGGAAGCCTCTGGAAAGCACTTCATAGCTTGGGCCTGTACACATACCTCAATCACAAAATAACTTTTGCTTTTTACTTACAAATGAAGGTCCATTTTGCAGACTATACATAGACAGTGAAACTCCCCTGCAGCAATTACCCAAAGAGACCAGCCAAAATTGCCTAGAACAGCAATTTTCAACCTGTGGTCTGCAGACCCCTGGAAGTGTGCAGACTACGTCTAAGATTTCCAAAGGGGTTTGCACCTCCATTTCAAATTTTTTGGGGGTCCTCAAATGGAAAAAGGTTGAAAACCAGTGGCCTAGAAGAAATCTAGCAAGTATTAAATTGTGAATATAGGCACAGCCCCGTGCAAGGTGTGGTGCACATGTTGTACCATCGCAGAAGTGATGTAGGGAGGCATTGTGATGTAGACACACCCTTTGGAGTCACAATTCCTCCCGCACTTTTTCCTTGGTCTATGTGTTAGTAGTTAGCTCCTGCTCTCGCCATACTGATGGGCGAGTGTGCATGCAAAGCCAAGACTCCACCCATCCCTCACTCACTCGGCTCCAGGGAGGGAGCAAACAAGTAAGTAGCTCTGTTTATTCCTATGTGCATGGACTCAAGATTGGAGTAGTCTGTTTAGAAGTGCAAACTAGATACTTACTGGCTTGTATGGGCATGTTGTCCAAGTTAAATTCTAGACCTAAATGTCATAAAACTGTACCAGAAATCCTGGGGATACCTTAAATGGAACTGTCCCCATTTCATCACTCAGTCGCATTCACTCCACCTTTTAGTGTTTCCTGATAACAATACTTAAACTTTCAGTGTCATTCATACCAATATACCATTGAATGTGTTTTTTTTATGCTACATTGATTTTTTATTGTTGTTTTATTTTATCATTGTGCAGTATGTAAGATGTCAGTCATACCTGTCAATGTCTCTTATTACAAAAAAATTCCTCATTTTAAAATCACGTTTACTTCACTGCCATCCAAATTTGGTGTCCTCACCTGTATTTCACCCTAATTCTGTTAATTATTCGGATGACATATGAAGACTCACAGAACTGAGGTTATAGAAATGTTGTTCATACTAACGGAAAGAGTTTCTTGCATGAATAACTTCTACGTATAATTTTGGGTCTGTGTCCCATGGAAGGAATGACAATAGTATAATTTTTTTCTTTAAAATAAAAACTATGCACCACACCTCTTCCTCCAGGGCCTAAGAGCAACATTCTCAACTGCAGAAGCAAAATCCCAAGACCACGTAATACTGTCCCTTTGGCCTTCCATCTACCTGTTCATCTCTATCATTCAACTTCACTGATAATTCTTTCCATTTTGACTCTGTGAACCCTTCTAGTTAACTGGGTTCTTTAACCTGGTTTATTTCACCTGATATAATCTGCTTGAAGTGTAGATTGTACTCCTCTCACTGGAAGCCCCCCAGGGGAGACTTCCTACTCTGTTTTGAGTCCAATAGTTTGAACCTTACGTGTTGTAACAATGGCTCTGGATCATATAACCCTTTATATTTGCTTGCTATTCAGATGTTGTTACTACACTCCAGTGGTATCCCTACTAGCTTATAAATGGTGTCAGATGTTCAATGCCACAGTAACGGGCATGGTATTAAAACTTCCTTAATGAAAGTTACTTGGTAAATGATGTCTAATATATGTTGTTTTGCAAATGGGTGCATGTGCACAGCAGCATTTTACTGTGCAAAAGTTATTTTGTGATGAGATGACAGATGGTTCCATCTTAAAATATGTCATATAAAGGATCCTATGAGTCAAGAAAAATATAATAAAATTAAACAAATATAACCCGCAAAACCGGGTGTCTCTCAATTGCCCCAACATGTGGGAACTTTTTTTTGTTTTAAATGCTGCTGCGCATTAACTCAGTCACTTAAGGAATATTTTTTTTAATAATAAAAAAATATTAAGGAAGCTGGAAGGGTCACCAGAGGAGAGCTCAGTGCTTGCATCACCTTTTATAGATATCTTCTAACCACTTTTCATCATCTTGCTCCTCATCATCTATCGGTTCTTCAGTTTCCAGGGGAGAAGGAATAAAGAATTCTGGCTTGGGAGGTGGTTTGCTGCTATGAGACTTAAGTCCGAATTTGCGCTTTAGCAGGTGGAACTGCTCTTTGACATAGTAGTAGAACTCATATTCATATCTCATGCGCTGGTAGAGGATCTGTATGGCTTCTGGAGAAGGGACGGTCTTTTTTACTGTCACAGTCAGATTTCCAAGTTTCCTATGTTCTGTAAAAGAAAAAAAGATTGGGATCTGATCAACAGCACCAAAAATCACATTCTTCTTTAGACCTAAGGCACTGTTCTACTGTATTATTGATTAAAAAAATGTCTCCAGCTCTTTATCTGTAGTCATTTGTAATAATAAACTTTTAAAGAAGGACAAAGTATAGCGGACCAGACTTTCAAAATTATATATGCATATTTGCATATGTACATTTGAACATGGCTATTCTATGAATGCACTTATCTAATGATGCTTGCACTAATCTTGTATTTTAGCCAGCATATGGCAAGCTAGGCTCCTAATTGGCCACGCTTACATGAGTAAACTAGGATCATACAAATGAATAAGCATAATTTAAGTGCACACAAATACATAATCACACCTAGCTTGGGAAAACTTTTCTCAAGTAGTTGGAAGGTTAAATAGCCAATATTTATTAGACCTCAACAGAGGCATTGTCTCCAGTGTAATATTTAATGTACTTTCTTTGTCTGCTGTAAACATTAGCTATTGGGAGAAATGTTCCCCAAAATAGTGAGGTCTAGTAATTAAAAAACATACCAAATACTTTGTTTTCTTCTTGTTCTAATCTAGACAGACAGTTGGGGGAGGGGGAATTGGTAATGAGATATAGTGCCACAAACCCATGTGTTACCTGTCTGAATCCAGCATGCTAGTACTGATCAACAGCTGTTCCCACCTGATGATTATTTGCTTGCCTTTGTGAAATGAGTTTGGTGAGTTACAGTCTAGTGCCCAGTGGAAAGCCTTAGCAGACATGTCAAGGATTGGCTATGCATGGGGACTTCTCACCCTAATAGTGGTTCCTCCATGGTTAATTAAGGTGCATTGACTGGACTGTCTGAAGAATCTTGCCCTTTCCTGAGTCTATAGGATTCCATCCATCTGATACCTTTCACAAGTGATAAGTTCACACAAAACAACTCAACGCCTAATAAAATCGATCACTTAACAAAAGCATATAGCTGTCTTTTCTCTCTCAATAATTAGGTTTACTTTAAAGTCGGAGAACAACACATGCAAGAGCTAGCCAGGTCAGAAGAAGGGCATGTTTACTTTTGTGGTTTCCCAGTTTTCCACTAGATGGAAACATAAGACCAAGAGACAATATTGAGCATCCCCAACATTTTCTTCCTCTTTTGGATAGAGGAGTCACAAGCCAATGCGAGGAGGAGGGAACTGCTCAGAGTGCATAAATACAGTACTGTAGATCAAAAGCCACTTACTATGAAGTACTAACCTTCTAACTGTGAAACCTCCCTAATGTCCACAATTTTTCTTTAGCAAAGTGGAGATGCAAATGTAAAGTGGTGAGGAATTTATCTCTATAACTAATCACATTTCCTGACAGTTTTCCCAATGCAGAGTGTACAATATTTACGATTTATAGTTACAGAAAGGGAAACAGCAGTACATTATGTGGGACATATAAATTTGGATCTAAAATGAAGGCTATATGTTATAAAAAAAAGATTGAGAGTCGCGTTGAAAGGTTCAGGCTGGAGAGCTAAGAAAAGGGGATTCATGGATTTTGGTCCTTCCACTGATACCTCGATCTCAAAATATTAGATAACATTGATATGAAATAAGAGATGAAACAGCAAGATGAGACCGTTGTTCCACCTGACTTTGTCACCGTGGTCTAAAGATAGTGCTACAAGACAATGGTGACAGAGATTCTGAGTGATGGATACCTTTAGTTAGAGCAAGGACAAAGAAGGTATTGTATATCCTATATCGCTTGGCAAGTTTCCTTGAAATAAGGAGGAAGGTCTATTTATACATTCTTTTATACCACATGCATCACCATGGTCTCTCAACATCTTCAGGTGATTTATTAGAGCCCAACATCTTCAGATTGACCTGAAAGTATTAAGTATGTCTATTCACAAATCAACAAATCCAACAGGAAGAAAAATTTGAGAATCTTATTCTTCTCTGAGTTTGTCTTCTTTGTCATTAAACTTATCTCTGTGTTATAGCAGAACTCGATTGTACCAGGCTGCCATTATCTAAAAAGTCTACTGGAATATTTTGCCTTTGGTGCTAAGAAAAACCGCTGAAGCGAAACCATGTGATCTCTCTCTCTCTCTCACACACACACCCCCACCTCTTTACTCTGCTAGCCTACAAAGAAGCACTTATCCTTCACAAACTTCCTGATACATAAATTATTAGTTGAGGGGCACCAGAATACAACCATTTTAAAAACAACTGAACTAATTTTTATCTGTTCAGTTCTTTATATTTTGTTACCTCATCCTTTACCACTAATATTTGCATGAAAACAGGATCTTTGATCTTGGATAATTTCTCTGTTTCTGCCGCTCATTCCTTCCCTGAAGTGATTACCTTCTGTTCCTCCCAATTGCCAGTAAAAAATCCAAATATTCCACACAACTTTAGTCACTAACTGTCACAACAGAGGGGGCCTTGATATTGCTGTTGGAGTATCCACTTTACTGTGCCTGCAGTTATCACTACAGGCTTGGAGAGATCCAGGAGGACACAGCAGTGGAGTATGGAGAAGGGAGATTTTATGGCACTGGAGGGGCTAGTTAAATTAAATTGCCCACGAGGGAAGATTTATTGGTAACTGCCTTTTCTTGGGCAAAGTAGAAACAAAACACAGCACACCAGCATGTTGAGGCAAGACTACCATGGACAGCTCAACACCATGGTTTAATATAACTAAAAAGCTACTTTCGGTCTATACAGTATTATATCCAAAGGAAGCCATTGTAGTTTACAAAGAAAGGTTCCAATCCCGCATAGCACCAACATGTGCATAATTTTGCTCAGGTGAGCTGTCCCATTGAAGTCTGTGGAGCTGTTAATGTGAACAAATCTATGCATATGCTTAAGCGCTTCACGGGACCGGAGCCCATATATAAATGTTTGAAGAATTATTTACATGTATGTTATAGGATAGATGAACAGCTCCAAAGGTAAAGTTTCTAGGAGGAACAGTGAAACAACTCTGTGGACTCCAACAGTTACTTATTCACCCAACAGGAATGATCTACAATGATTTTTAGGGAACACAGTAATATCTTTAACCAGCTATAAAAGCCACAAGATATTTATTTTGGGCAAAAATATTGAGTCTACCTAGAGGGCCCTATAAGAGTGTTCATTATGTAAAGATACCCACACAGCAAAATAGAATAAATAAAATAATACCTGTGAAAATGCAGATGACTGGAAGCATAGAACAACAGCTATGTGAGTGCAAGCCTTAGATAATATACTTTACAGCTACAATCCAGGTTTTCTTACTTAAAAACCGAAAGAGCCTTCAAAGCCAAAGCTATGTTTATTTTAGTAATATTCTAGTTAGATTGCAAATGTTCAGGACAAGGACCTTGTCCTCATATTTGTCTGCACAGTGTCTAGCATGTATTTGGTGATTAAAAAAAAGTTTAAGGGAAATATTTTCCCCTTACTCCTGCTTGGCAATTACTGAGCCTGCTGTTCCTCTCCAGTTCTGAGAGACAAGAGAAAAGCATAATTTGGTGTGGGGTGGGGGAGGGGGACAAGAGGAAGAAAAGAAAGGGAGATCTGTGCCTTCATTGCATGCTCCCTTGTGTGACCATTTGACTTGGAGCTCCTCCAAAACAGGATACAGATTAGAGGCAGGAGGAGGGATGTGGGGCACTGGGCAAGAACTGGAAACAGCTATTCTCTGTACGTGGTCTCTCTGGGACCCCACTGGGAAATCTCTACTTCTAGCAGCACCAATTTCCCTTTGTGGCTGCTAACTCCAGTAGAAAGAGGCGCCTGTGTTCAGTCACAAGGAATTCTGCCAATGGCAGCAATGCTAAAAGAGCTGGGCTGCTACTGGGGAGGAGAGGCCTGCAGGCAGCATAGACTGGATTCTTAGCTGTGTGCAGTTGTCCTTTGCTTACCACACAGATTCTTAAGTTCCAGTATGCCTCCCCCCCCTTTCTGCTTTGAGAAGCTGCAAACGTATACTGCCCTTCCCCTTTGCCCTTGTAGACGAGGAGCAGGAAACTTTATGAGGCTTTTCTTGCAGTCTCCAGATGTGATTTTCCTCTCCAGTGAGCTCTTCTGTGGGAGGGCAACCTCAAGCCCATTGTGGTTATTTTTGATTGTTCAGGAGCATTTTAGATTTCTTGGCTTTTGTCAGTTTACCTCACAGTAACTGCTGTTAATTAGTAATAACAAACTGCCTGTAAAAATACAAAAGTATATCTGCTGTTTGGGAAAAAGTGCAGGCCAAGGCTATGATCAAAATGGGCCTGCCTTCCTGACTTCAAGCTAAGCGAAGTTTTGATAATGCAACTGACCTTCACTTTGTTTTGCACTTACTTACATTTTAGTTAGACTAGTTTATAATCTTCAACTCTCTTAAAAAGCCCTTTAATACAAATAAAAAGAAAACTACAGTGCCACTCCTTGAAATCACCCTTACCACCTCCCCTTTATCCATCAAACAAGCATAACAGAAAAATTATGCAGATCTGGCTGCATGCCAAAGTAAACAATCTGGAAATGTGATGTAAATCCAGCTGCTCCACCAGAGGACAGGGTTCCCCACCCCACCTTTTATGACCTTTGAGACAATTCACCATATGGAGATCAACAAACTACACCATTTACTTTCTAGTGTTATTTTTTTTCTCTTTTTTTTTTTTGGCATTCCATTAATGTACTAAAAAGAATACACTGTACAGTGACCTAAACCTCTTGCAGTAGTCACAGCCGGTCTTGCATTAACACAACCAAGATGCAAAGAAACTGAAATGCAAATAAGGATGAAAAAAATTAAATACATTTTGGGTAACTTGGTGACAAGTATTTACCATGGCAAAAACAAAAAACAAAAAAACAACCAACCAACCAACAAAAAACAAACACCCCCCCCGTGTTTCTCAATGCAATAAAGCAGTTAGTTTCCTATATTTCAGATATCAATTTCATACGTCCCTTGTGTGAAAAATTTTGGAATGCTCTATTAAATCAAAATAAGGATAAAGACATTCTCTACTAAATGGAGAAGTTAGGAAATCACTCAGCCTTCTCAAATGATCTAATATTTTCAGATTAGATGATTCAGGGGCCTAATCCTGAGCACTCTCAATTTTAAATGACATCATGAGGAACTGAGAGTTCTCAGCATCTTTCAGGATGGGGCCATAGGTGAGTGAAGATGGAATTCTAGGAGCTCCATGGCCGAAGCTGGAGTTTTAGAATGACAGAGTGGTGCAACAGCATGCACCTGCATTTCAGCCAGTTTATTGCTGATAATGGAAAACCCCACACTAGGCTCTGCTGCCCTGAAACTGTGTGAATATGATGGTTAGACAAATAAGGTGAGTGAGGTCATATCTTTTATTGGACCATATTCTGCTGGTGAAAGAGAAGCTTTTGAGCTACATAGAGCTATTCTTAAGGTCTGGAAAAGGTACTCCGAGCATCACAGCTAAATGCAAGGTGGAACAAATTGTTTAGCACAAGTAATCAGCATATATTTCAAAGATCCATTTAAGGTAGAGTGGCCTGTTATCACCTTTGCAGTCAGAATATTGGGGGGATCGGTGGTTTACAGATTGTTGTAAAAAGCCATAAATCCAGTGTGTCTGTTCAGTCCATGATTTTTAGGGTCTAGCAGAGTTATAAATTTAAATTACCAGGCTTGTCTTTTCAAAGTGTTGTGCAGGTTTCCTTTGAGGTGAGGACTGACAGGTCAGATACTGAGTGATCACTTTGTGAAGTGTTAGGGTGTATGACCAGATGTCTGCAAGAAGCAGGGCAGACAATCCACAAAAGCTGGTTTATTCTATAAATTAGATTCACCAAATTAGAAACAAAAGAACTTCTGTAGTGCCCCACTGGTTAACCAGAAGCCAAACACAGTCCCCTTTACGCATTCCAGCCATTGGTTCCCATCCAGACAGCCCAATCTAATGTAGTGAGAGGTTACTGACAACCCATTTCACCATATGTGATGGTCTTTCTAATGCCAAAGGATCAGACACAGACCCCCTAGGTCAATATGAATCTCGGAACTTACCCAAATATCACACTGTCAACAAATCCTTAGTAAACTAACTAAAGATTTTATTAATAAAAGAAAAGAAGAGTTATAAATGGTTAATGGACCATACACATACAAATGATTGCAAAGTTCTTATATCAGGTTTGTAGCAGTGATGGTATAGATTAGTGGATTTCAAACTTTTTTTTCTGGCAACCCAGCTGATTGTTGATGCCTGCGATCCAATGGAGCTGGGGATGAGGGGTTTGGAGTGTGGAAGGGGCTCAGAGCTGGGGCAGAGGATTAGGGTGCAGGGCTGAGGGCTGGGAATGAGGAGTTCAGGGTGCAGGAGGGGACTTGACTGGGGCAGGAGTGTGGGAGGGGTCAGGTCTCTCGACTGGGGGTGCAGGCTCTGGGGTGAGGCCAGAGATAAGGGGTTTGGGGTGCAGGGGGAGCTCAGGGCTGGGGCAGTGGGTTGAGGCACAGGCTTACCTTGGACGGCTCCCAGGCAGCAGCGCGGCGGGGGCACTAAGGCAGGCTTCCTGCCTGTCCTGGTACCGCAGACCATGCTGTGCCCCAGAAGTGTCCAGCAGCAGTTCCGGCTCCTAGGTGGAGGCGCACAAGCAGCTCTGAGTGACTCTTGCCTGCAGGCACTGCTCCCCCAGCTCCCATTGGCTGATTCCCAGCCCGTGGCAGTGCGGAGCTGGTGCTCAGGGCAGGGGCTGCATGTGGAGCCCCATGCCCCCCCCCCCCTAAGATCCAGACCTGCTGCTGGACACTTCCAGGGTGAAGCATGGTATCAAAACAGGCAGAGACTAGCCTGCCTTAGCTGGGCAGCACCGCCAATGGGACTTTGAATGGCCTGGTCGGTGGTGCTGACCAGAGCTGCCGCGACCCAGTGCCTTACATTCTGTGACCCAGTACTGGGTCGCAACCTGCAGTTTGAAAACCACTGGTATAGACTGCTGGCTTGAAAAGTCTCTCTGGTAACTTCCAAAAGATTGTATGGCCCTCAGATCCCCCTTTTGGCTGTAAATCCACGGTCCAGAGAGTTATATCAGGAAAGAGGCAATATGGAGATGTCTCAGAGGTGTTTTATATCCTTTGCCATGTGCATGGAAATTTACCATCCCAAGCAAAGCCCACAGCCCCTGTCTGTGGAGAGTTATTGGCCAAACTGGAGTCCAGGGCCTCATGAACATATTGCATCTCCTTACATGTTTTGCTGAATCACAGGGAGTGGCCATTGGCTCCTTGCTGTCTGATGCATCCTCAGGAAGCACTGTCTGGACAAGATAAGTTTCTTCAATGGCCCCATTGTGAAAGTGGAGTGTTCTGGATAGGCCATCAACACATAGCTTTCTAGGCCTGATGTAAATCTTATCCTGAGGTGTGTCACCCAGGAATACATCACAGATTTAAGATGCAAGTACCTAGCCAATATTCATAACTTCAGATACAAAGATGATACATACATATAAACAGGATAATTATATTTAGTAAATCATAACTTTTCCACTGACATCTTACATGACATACTTTGCACAAGATTTGTTGCAACTGTATAACAGTGGTAGCAACCATGATACAGAGGGTCATCTTTAATCATACAGCATCATAGGGTATTTTTGTCTTTTACCATTTTCCTGAAAGAGTTCACTGGCGACAGTAGTGATTTTTCTGGTTTCACCCATGTAGTTGTTACTGGGGCATTTAGTGCACTGGATGAGGTAACCCACGTGTTGTCATAGGCATGTGTAGAATCTATGCATCTTGAAAGGTGTGTTGTGTGGGGTGTTGATCATGGTAGCAGTGGAGATATGGCTGCAGGTTTTGCATTTGTTGTTCTGGCAGGGTCTTGGTGACTCTTTGAATCAGTGCGTCCTGGTCTGTGGGGAGTTTGCTTCTGATGATGAGCTGGGGGTGGCTGGAAGGTTGTTTGCATGCCAGAAGTCAGGGTTCAGGAAAGATTTCCCCAACGAGTATGGGTTGTAGTTGCTTGATGATACACCATATGGGTTCCCGTATGGAGTGCTAGGTGACAAGTAGGGATGTGCTGTGTGGGGGGTTATTTCTGTATTGAAGCAGGTTCTCCTGGGGGTGTTTGGGTGGTCCATTCCATGATGCGATCTACTTCTCTGTGGAGTGTCTTTGTTTGGTGAAGGTGGTTTTGAGTGTGTTAAGGTGTATATCCTGGACTTTCTCCTGGGAGCATATTCTGTAGTATCTGAGTGCCTGGCTGTAGAAAACAGAATTCTGGGTGTGTCTGGATTTATGAAGGTAGGTGTGTGATCCATGGGTTTCTTGTATATGGATGTCTGTTCGGTTCCATTGCTGAAGTTGATTGTGGTGTCCAGGAAAAAGTTATTGGTGTGGGAATGTTCCAGAGAGAGTTTAATGGATGAATGGTGGTTGTTGAAGTTGTGGTATAGATCTATGAGGGAGTTTAAGATGTCTGTCCAGAGGATGAAAATATCATCGATGTATCTCAGGTATATTATATGTTTTGTGTTGCATTTCCTGAGAAATTCTTCTTCAAGGTGGCCCATTTTGGAGAGCATCCTAGTACCCGTTTATGTTCCCATGGTTTGGACAAAGTGTTTGTTGTCGAATGTAAAACTGTTATGGGTGAGGATGAAATGGTGGAGTTTGGCGACATGTTTGGAGTGGATACCTGAGGGTTGTACATTGTCTTATAAATATTTGAGGTAGGCAGCTATGTTGTCATTGTGAGGGATACTAGTGTACAGGGAAGTGACATCCATAGTGGTCAGGATGGCATTCTGAGGGAGACTGACAATGTTATGGACTTTGTGGAGGAAGACACTATTGTCCTGGAGGAAGCTGGCCCTTTGTATGAGTGGTTTCAGGATGGTTTGTGAGAGTCCTGATATTCCTTCAGTAAGAATGCTGTGGACAGATATGATGGGTCTGCCTGAGTTCCCCTGTTTGTATACCTTGGTAAGCATGTAGAAGGTCCCTGGGTGAGTTTGGCAGGTGGGGGGAGGTGAGTTTGAAGAGATTCTCTTGGAATTGTTTGGGGAAGGATTTGATGATGTCCTTAAATTCCTGGGTAAATTGTGATGTGGTATCTTCATTGAGCTCTTTTTAGAAGGTGGTGTCGGAGTTGTTGATTGAACTTGCTAATAAAGTCATCATAGTTGAGGACTACAATGGTGTCCCTTTGTTTGTTGGTCTGATCACTAACTGGTGGTTAGATTTCAGGGACTGTTTGGCTGTCCTCTCAGTAGTGGAGTGATTATGGTGGATGTGTTTGCTAAGGATTTTGCAGTCATTTTTTTCCTGAAGCAAACAATGTAACAATCAAGAGTGTAGTTTCATCCATTCTGTGGTTTCCAGTTGGATGATTTTTTTTCTTATGATTGTTAGTGGAGAAGTGGTAATTGTGAGTGGTGTCATTATTGTAAAAGAATTCTGTGAAGTGGAGATGATGGTAGAATTCTCTTAGCTCTCCATATGTTAGGATGGTATCAGGTTCTGTGGTGAGACAGAGATCCAGTCTCTTAGAGAGTACAGATAATTCAGCTCCAGTGAGGGGCAGTCCTGATAAACTGACGATGTTTGGGTGTTGTGTAGTGTCCATGTGGTGGGTACTAGTGCCATGGTTTCTCCTGGAGGTCGTATTTGTGGGTTGTGGAGTAGTTGGTTCCACTTTTTGTTTTTGTGTTGAATGATTGTCATCAGATTTTTTTGATAATTGCTTTGGATTTCTTGCATGATTCGCAGGTAACTTTCTGGGATTATTTTCCTCCAGTGTGGGGGAGATGTGATGTCGTCTTGTTTGAGGTGGTTCCTTTTGGAGTATGTGAGGTGCAGTAAATGGTTCCTCAGTTTTTCTGAAGTCCATCTGCAGAGTTGTTCAGCATATTTGGAGTTGTACGTAGGAGTCAGAGGATTATAGATGGTGAGACTTCTGGGGATGATGTTTTGTTTCTTGCATTTTCTCAGGTAGTAGATGTTGCTGTTAAGTTTTACTTCCTTCTTCTTTATGTTGTGGAGCTTCCACTTCAGATGGCTAAATTCAATATCTTCCATTGTTTTATGCAGTGTAATTGTAGCTGTGTCGGTCCCAGGACATTAGAGGTGGTTGTCAGAGATAGAGTAAATTAATTTCCCCAGCTATACAGGAAGGGCCCAACGTTCAACCATGTGGAGCTGAACTACCGTGAATACTTATTTCTCCACAGCTTCATTTAATGGAAATAAATGTATGTCATTATGGTTAGTAGTAATATACTAATCTAGAAGGGACCTTATTTGATATGTCACTCAAATGATCAATGTTCTCCTGAAACAAGATTTTTGGTGGTTAATGTAATGAGAATGACAAAAAAAAAAGTTAATTGCATGGCAGCTGTCATAAACAGAGAGCTAAGGGTTAACGTCTCTTTCACCTGTAAAGGGTTAACAAACAGTGACCTGCAACACCTGACCAGAGGACCAATCAGGAAACAAGATACTTTCAAATCTCGGTGGAGGGAAGTCTTTGTTTGTGTGTTTTTTCTTTGTCTGTTGTTCTCTCTGGGATCTGAGAGTGACCAGACGTACTACAGGCTCTAATTTTCTATTCAAGAAGTAAGTGCAAGTAGAAAGGCGGTTTAGTCTTTTTAATTGGTTTTCTTTATTTGCAAATGTGTATCTGGCTGGTAGAGTTTTAATGTGTATTGGCTGGAAGTATTTTAAATTGTATTTCTGCTGGAGGAGGCTTTTCTCCAGTTTCTATAAGCTGAAAGACCCTGTAATATTCCATCTTGAATTTACAGTGATTATCTTTATTCTCTTTCTTTTATTAAAAGTTTTTTTTAAAAGACCTGATTAATTTTTTCCTCTGTTAAGGCTCAAGGAACTTGAGTCTGTACTCACCAGGGAATTGGTGGGAGAAGGGAGAAGGAGGAATGGGGGAGGAAAGGTGAATTTCCTCTGTGTTTTAGATTCACGGAGCTTGAATCTGTCTATCTCTCCAGGACAACCCAGGGAGGAAAAGCCTGGGACGGGGGGAGAAGGGGGAGAAAAAAACCTGACTTCTCTGTGTTGTGATTCAAGCAGTTTGAATCACGGTGATCTCCTGGTGTACCCAGGGTGGGAAAGATCTGGGAGGAAGAAAGGAGGGGGAAGGGAAATGGTTTATTCCCCTTTGTTGTGAGACTGAAGGAATTTGGGTCTTGGGGGTCCCCAGGGAAGGTTTTTGGGGGGACCAGAGTGCCCCACAACACTATATTTTTGGGTGGTGGCAGCTTATCAGATCTAAGTTGGTAATTAAGCTTAAAGAAATTCATGCTGGTACCCCATTTTTTGGACTCTAAGGTTCAGATTGGGAAATTATACCATGACAGCAGCAAAGCTATTTTTAGGCTCAATGGGTCAGATTCTCAGCTCTTGGTGCCATTCTGGAACCCCCCTAGGAAGGGTCTATAAACACCCCTCTGCATGGTGTCTGGATCAAGCGTGTATCAAGGAGGGAGCACTGTTGTGTTCTGGCAGTGCCTATCTGGAAGAACATCCCCACAAAAGATGTAGCACCTTGTGGTCTTATCTTCAGGAAGAGGCGAGGAGACCGTGCCATAGTTAATCTAACTTAAATTCATTATTAATTTACAAGCTGGAGGGAGCTTACAGAACAGCAACGAAGCTGTTGAGGGAGATGGAGGGATTGACTAGGAAAAAGATGAAAGGAGTTAAACATGTACAGCTTGCTAAGCAATTATGGAAACAATATGAGAACCATCTACTAATATTCAAAGGATGAAAACTCCAAGGAAGGAGAGAAATTATTTAGCAAGGTAGAGAAAGTGCATAACTAGAAGCAATCAAATAAAATTAAGAAAAATAAAGCTAAGGATAAATGTAAGGAAAATATTGATATGCTGGAAAATGGAACAGTTCATCACTGAAAATGGTGGAAACTCTCTCTTACGTGTAAACCTTTATTGGGAAAAGCACAACGGAACATACTGTACAGGAAAATCCTGCACCGGCCTGGCAATGAACTAGAAAATGCAATTGTTTTTTTCCATCTCATAAACTATTCAAAATGGTATATTACTATTGTGAGACACCTGTTTATAAAAGAAAATGCCTACACAGACAATATAGATAGTTAGCTTACTCCATACTATACAACAACTGTCAGCGAATGGGCCCTTTTCTCCAACTAGGAAGTTTTATCATGAAACCTCTTCTGAGGAAGCTGCTGGCAGTGGCAGTCTTATCAAGTTAAATGCATCTTACCTCCACTAATTCAAAGGTTTGGAAACCTAAATTCTCCCACACAGGGGTCTAGAATCCCAGCTCAGGGGTAGCCTGTTCATCTAGAACTGCAGCATGTCATCCCTGGCACTGCGCTTGAAAACTGTTGTGCAACAGATTTTTTTTTTTTTAATTTATGAAGTGTCATACTCAGACTATACAAAATTGGTCAGATATGCTGACACTGAATTGAAGAGAAATCCCATTGGAGACAGACTGCATGCAAGAGAAATCTCTTAATAGTTACCAAGCAGAAGAGTTACTGGCACTGCATTACACAGAAAGTCAAATATTAAATCCGAACAGAAACTTCTAAGAGGTTTCTTAATTTGATAGCAATTTAAATTTGCATCCCCAATTCAAGCAAATTTCTGCGTAAGAAAGAATTATGCTGAAACTTACTCATACTGGTAGCATGAAAGAATGGATACTTATGTAAATGTGGTCAGGTACTTTTATTACTTGAAACAAACTTCTAAGTTGAACTTGACAGAGATGGTGGTGCCAAAACCAAACTCATCTGCAGAGGAAATGCCAGTATACTCTAGCTTAAACTACAGAGAGAAATGTTTTGTTTGCAGTTCATACGAAACTCCTCATGCACCTTAAATACATGCAGACGTGTGTGTACAATGAACAAATCCAGTCAGCTCAACAATGTGACAGGCCCACAACATAAAACTGAGTTGGAGAAAATAAATTTGAATAGAGAGAGCAAAGAAAAAAAGTTCCAAGCACTGAGAGCTTCAGTTCTGTGTCACATCTCAAGAAAAGATTTTAGCTGGTGTGTACAGTCTGTGATACAGCATGGCCAGAGGGCAGCAGGAGAGGGTTAGAAGGGAGCCTTATTCCCTGTAGAGGGAAGAAAGTTTGCTATAGATTAATTAGAGCACCTGAAGCCAATTAGAACACCAGCAGTCACCTGATAAAAAACCCTGCTTCAATCAGACAGGGGAGGAGTTGGAGCAGAAAGGATTGGTGTTGGAGCAGAGAACAGTTTGAAGGGAAGCTAAGAAGTCCAAGACCCTAGGTAAAAGGGCACCTGGCTTGCGCAGAGGGAGGGCAGGAAGCCCCCCACAAGCTGAACGGCAGGAGAGGGAAGTAGCCCAGGGAAAGGAACTGTCAGTTTAAGTGGTTTATCACTATCCTCAGGGCCCCTGGGCTTGGGGCAGCAAAAAAGTTAGAGCCGGCCCTGCCTATTACTATTTTTCTCTGTGGTGTGATATCAAAAGGCCCTGGCCAGGATCCATGGTACTAGGTGCTATATACAAATGCATAGGAAGACACGGTCTATGTCCTGTTGAACTTACAACCTAAGAATTGAACGTTTTTAAAGTTTTACTAGGAGTCGAGACTCCTGGGTTCCATTTCCAGCTTTGTTTCTAACTTGCCGCCTGATCTCCAACATCTCACTGATGGCCCAATTTCCAGAAGTGTTCAGAACCCTCAGCTCTTACAGTATTCAATGGGAGCTAAGGGAGCTCAGCATCTTTGAAAATTAGGCCACTAAAATCTCTGGGTAGAATCCTGAGACTACTGAAGTCAAGAGGAGTTTTGCCATCATCAATGAAGCACTAAAGCAATAAAGAGATTAAGAACTAGCTAACTGACAGATCTCAAAAAGTAGACATCAATGGAAAATCCTCATCAAGTGGAGCTGTTACTAGTGGGGTTCCACAAGGATTGGTACTAGGCCATTATTAAACAAAATCATTGCTTATAAAAATTTGTAGATGACACAAAGATCGGTGAAGTGGTAATGATGAGGACAGAGAAGTCATACAGGGTGATCTCAATCGCTTGGTAAGCTGGGCCCAGGCAAGTAACTGCATTTTAACACAGCCAAATACAAAGATATATATATCTTGTGTGACAGACCCAGGCCAGTGAGGTACAAGAGTCTGGTAGAGGGCAAATATACCGGCCACTGGATGAGCAGTTTTCTGTTCCCTGAGTGACCAGAGCAGGGGCTGCACTAGAGTAATCAGGAGGCCCGGGCTCCCCCCAAACCTCCCAACTCCTGATCAGACACAGGAGAAGTTGACCCAGACTGTGGGGAAGATCACTGAGGTGAGCAAATCTGCCAATAAGCGCAGGACCCACCAAGGTAGAGGAGAAACTTTGTCACACTTGACATGAAGAATGCTGGCCATGGCTACAGAATGAGGTACCGAGCCCACTGGTTACAGAATGAGGTACTGCGCCTTGTAAGCAGCAACTCTGAAAAGGATTTAGGGGTTATAGCAAAGAAGCAACTCAACATGAGCCCCAAGTGTGATGATGTGGCCTAAAGGGCTAATTGCAATCCTTGGATGTACAAATAGGGGAGTAAAAAGAGTAGAAGTAGGAGGTGATTTACCCCTTCTATAGGGCATTGGAGAGAGAGATACTGGAATACTGCAGACAGTTCTGGCATCCACCTTTAAAAAAGATGTTGCAAAATTAGAGTGAGTGCAGAAAATAGTCAAAAAATGATTTGAGGGCTGAAGAAAATGCCTTCCAGAGAGAGACTTCAAGAGTTCAATTTGTTCAGCTTATCAAAAAGAAGATTGAGAGCTGGCTTGGTTACAGCATATAAGTACCTTCACTGCAAGAACACAGTAAGTACTAAAGCGCTTTTTTTAAGCTAAAGGATCAAGGCATAAGAAGAAACCAATGGACAGAAGCTGAGGCCAGACAAATTCAAATTAGAAATTGGCTCAATTTTTTATTTTTATTTTATTTTTTTTTAAACAGAGTGATTAACCACTGGAACAATTACTAAGGGGAGTGGTAGATTCTCTGTCTCTTAATATTTTCAAATCAACAGTGGATGCCTTTCTGGAAGAAATGCTTTTAGTCAAACAAATTATTGGACTCAGCATAAGTAACTGGGTGAAATTCTGTGTGTTATTCAGGAGGTCAAACTGGATGATCTAATGATCTATGAATCCCTTTGTATCCCAGTTTCCAGATCTGTAAAATGGGAATAAAACTTACCTGCTTCACAGAGGTGTTGTGAAGGTCAGTTAATGAATGACTGCGAAGTGCTTTGAGATACTTGAATGAAAGGCCCTGTGGTCCTGATCTGAGAAGGTGCTGAGCATCCTCATTTCTGACAGCTTCCAATGGAAGTCGAGAGCACTCAGCATCTTGCAGCATCAGGCTCTACGTGAGTGCGAAGTATTATTAGAAATAGGCTGAGTTTGGAGAAGTTCATAAATCTTAAAAATGCTTCATTCTAGATCTTGTACATTGCGGAAGCTTACATATGACTCCTTAGGATTTATATGGTGACAAGTAGCTATACTGTAAGCTAGTAGTACAAGTTTTTTTATTCTACGTAGGACTGAGCTAATTGCCAAGTAACAAAATTTACCCACTATCACAACAAACGTGACACTGGTATTGGAACACTGAAAGGCACACTACCTCTTGCTCAATCCTAGCTATTTAAAAACAATGAAATGAAGAAGGTATTTATTCCCCTTTCATCTAATCTTGGAGGGGAGAAAGTCACTGAGCTTGAAAAGTTTTCTATTAAACGTGTCTTCATATAGACAGCTCGTAGAGGGGTGATTACATGGACATCATCAATTTAACCACATTGCTGCCTGAAATGATTTTACCACCTACTTTAACATTTGCCATTACTGTAAGTGAAAGAAGCTAGAGAATCTATTTTTCAGGTTAGTTACTTTGGGTATAGTCAACATCTGAGGGTGGCCAGGGGTTGTGGCCCTAGCAAAGAAGGGAAAATACAACAAAAGGAGAAACAAAGCACTGTCCCTTTAAAGCACTCCCTTTTTGGTATGGAGCCTGACTACTCTGGCTGACTGCCAGGGACTCAGAACCAAGGCTTTCCTCACTTGGTCCAAACGGAAAAGGAGTCCATTGTCAAACACTTGCAGGCTTGCTTCAGTAAGAGGAAACCAGTAATAAAGGGAAATCATTTTAACTTAAAGTCTCTAGAGAGAAGTATAGTCTGCCAGTGTGGCTAAAGCAACTAGCTGCCCAGGTTCTTCATTATTCTTTGTCGGCAATCTCGTGGCTTTATTATTTCCTGAATTAGAAAGAGAGAAGGAAGTGTGCTGTTTTTCAGTGCAACTAATGCAGCAAGGTTTCCAGAGTCTTCATGTCTCCTGGCCTTATTATCTTCCTGGACTAAAAGGGGTGAGTATTTCCTTCCCTCAGGGAATCTCCAAGCTACGACTACTTGATATACCTGGCTCAATGAGTCCAATGGAAATTTCCCTTTTTCAGACTGCAGGCTGCACAGTTTTTCTGGAGCAGGGCAGAGTCCCTTGAAAGGCATTAACCCATTTCCATGCCACAGCATGAGGTATGTACATCTCTCCTGTCTGTGGGGCAATCATAAACAAGTAAGATTTCATTGTTTCCTCTACAGAGAGTGCTAGTCAATTCTACCTCTTTATGTAGAGCGTCAATGCAGCAACAGGTAAGTGCAAAAAAATTAAGAGAGGAAAATATGGCTAAAACCATTAAAATTAGCAGGGGGAGTCAAGGCAGATGTAGTACTTCTCATTCATTTTTCAAATTGACAATATATCAAGCTGATTTTGTCCAAGTAGCATTATGTGCCTATCTGAGAGCCAAATTCTCTTATAAACTGGATCACAGTTGAGGGTGCCAAATACTTGAAAATGTGACCCTGAGCTCTACGGCCTGGATCCACCATTGCAGTGTTTAACTTTTAGGAGCTTAAAAAAAAATCACTAGAAAAACACTTTGCAATCCACAAAGACTGAGTTAGTTGCCTAGGTTCCCTATCCAATGGGATGGGAAGAGACAGGTGTCTAAGAACATTATTCACAAAAGCCAGCATGCTACGCCCAGAGCCATCTAGGCTAGCCAATGGGAGATACCAAGGAGAGGAGTATGTCCTAAGCTCTGCCAGGGATAGGTGCCTAAGTCTGGGCTGCAGGGAGGTGACTGTGATCCAAATCAGGAATCCCTTTCCTGGAGCGTGAAGAAGTAGGCACCCCATGCCAGCTTGATAGGGTTAATGAGGGTCTGAGAGGCCAGTTAGGTTACCTGGCATCACCTGTGAGAGGGAGGACCAGAGTTAATTAAGAGTGAAGCCCAGCTGGGGAAGGTCTGAGACAGCACTATAAAGCTTGGGGGCTGAAAACAGAAGGGAGCTGCAGGGGAAGAAGGCTGCAGTCATTCATTGCCCTGGGAGGAAGGAGGCCACCAGGAACAAAGAGGAAATCCAGGGGGAGAGTAACCCCTGTAATACTGACCCATAGTAAGAAGTCTGGCAAGAGGCTCAAAGAGGTGAAGTAGCCACAAGAAGTAGAGCAGGCTCCAATAGTAAACCCAAAAGCAGCCAAAAAGAGAGGAGAGGCCAGGTAGGATGAGCCTAGGGAAACAGCGACAGGGACTAAGCAGACTTGAATTGCTGATTGTAGGGTCCCCTGTCTGGAACTTGCTGTATTGGTTGGGCACAGGTTCTCCTGCCAACCACAGGTAGAGTGGTACAGACTCCCGAGCAGGGGCTGAACACTGTCCGGTGACGGCATTTGGACCGTTTTCCTTTTGGACTTTGTAACCTTGGAAAGGGTGTGTTACATGGGGACCTGGCCAGAGGGCCCAGTTACCAGAATAAAGACTATCTCAGAGCGAGCAGCAACCTATGCTGCAGCAGCTACATTCTCAGACCTAGATGCAAGAAGGTGCACTAGCGGTGAGTGGGAACCCTGTTACATTGAGTTGGGGCAGCTCCAGGCACCAGCGCACCAAGTGCATGCCTGGGGTGGCAAGACATGGGGGGTGGCCTACCGGTTGCTGTGAGGGTGGCAGACAGGCTGCCTTCAGTGGCATGCCTGTGAGAGGTCCGCTGGTCCCGTGGCAATTCGGAAGCATGTATGCCGAAGGTGCGGGACCGGTGGGCCTCCTGCAGGAATGCCACCAAAAGCAGCCTGACTGCCATGCTTGGGGTGGCAAAATACATAGAGCCGCCCCTGCATGGAGTCAGGAAGCTTAGGTGCTTAACTTGTTTCTTAGTGAGAATGACTTAGGCATCTGCCTCACTCTACAAAAATGGCTGCAGGAAGTGGTGGTGCCCACCTTATAACTTTAAGTCCAGTGGTTAGAGCACTCTTCCGGGATGTGGGAGACCTAGGCTCAATGCCCCCACTCTGAGGGGGAGAAAGGATTTGAATAGGGGTCTCCCACCTCCCAGAACAGTGTTCTAATAACTGAGCTAGAGGATATTCTGATGTGGGTCTTTCCCAGTCTCCTCTGTAAAGCTGTTCCACTGTGGATCTCAGCTCCCTGCCTTCCCAGATCCAGGGCCAGAGAGGCTGAGCTCCCAGGCTCTCTGCCTCACTGACAGTTGGATTAGAAGGCTCTCTTCAAAAAAGTGAAATAGACAAGAACTTTCCTGGTGGGCAGCCAGGAAGCCAAAAAAATTGTTTTGTTTCTCTCAAAATTTAAGATTTCTTGAAATCCCTGCCTGTGAAAATTTTCATGGTTTTGACATTTTATCCTGGTTTGGGATGGAATTTTTTTGAAAATGTGGAATTTTTCACAGACAGGGATTTCCATTCTCCTAGCCAGCTCCAGTCATAATGCTAGAACTCCAGTTAATACGGCTAGCTTATCCCTCAAACATGTCATCCTTGTACATACATGCATTTTAAAAGTTGGAAAATAGGGAGCTATACTGAATTGACTTCAACCTCCAGAATGCATTTTTTCCATGCTTGTTTCATTTGAGGTGAACCAGGTTCAGATAACTGTGGGATACAGGAATGCAAGGGTTTGCAGGAAGTGAGGAGGCTTGTTATAAAACCTGGGAAAAATTAGACTGGGATTCAGCACTTTTAAATGTCCAACATCTGTTGATCAAAATATTCCTGTATTTCACTTGTCTTGAATTACCCACTATGTGTGTTAAGATACATCCACAGGGGTCATTATGTTAGTAAATCATCCTTTAATTTTAATGGCAAGCCATATATTTTCCTGTACTAAAGTCAAAAATGTTGGTCTGGCTTTATCAAGTGCTAATGAAGTATTACATGCCACTTTTTTCATAAAATTACCCATGTATCTACCTCATGACATGCGTTTTAAGATTTCTCTGCCTTTCTTCACAGAAGATACTATGTACATGTGTTCTAATGTTTGACATATTAAAAATATATTTATTGAACAAGAGGGATGTGCAGCAGGAGATGGTCTGTAAGACTAACATGTTTCCTAGGAATTAAGCAGAATCTTTTGCTAAGAGGATATGTCTGCCCTTAGAAGTAGATTAAATAGGCTAGTCCACAACCAAAGCCAGCTAGGAACCCCATTCCATATTCCACCAGCAGATGAGGAAATGCTAAGTAAATACGGAAATTCAACGTACAGACAAACATGCTTTGGAACTTTACTGTTGTTCTATTCCTAAAACGACAAAATGAGCTTGAGCTGAGGGTTTGGCAGATCTCTTGCTTCAATGTGCTATCAAGCAAAAAAATTGAGGGCTTGTCTGGACATAGGATTTCAGCCAGTAGTCACGAATGTAGCTGCACCATGCAAAGCCCTAGCAGAGACAGGATAAAAACTGCTATAGAATGTGTAGGGCCCTACCAAATTCACAGCCATGAAAAATGTGTCTGGACCATGAAATCTGATCTCCCCTGTGAAATCTGGCTATTTTTGGGGAGACCAGATTTCACAGAGTTGGGTGGCCAGAGAGCAGCGGCTGCTGGCCAGGAGTTCAGCTCTGAAGGCAGTGGCACCGCCAGTAGCAATGCAGAAGTCAGGTGGGGGGGGGTATCACTTCTGGGGGAGGGCAAGGCTGGCCTGACAGGTAGGTGAGTGGGTGACCATCCAGGGCTCAGTGTCCCCTCCCTCCACAGCCAGCCTAAGACCCCTTAACTCCCAAGCACTGAGCTCCATCTGCTAGTCCTGGAGGGGATGGGGAGGGACAGGACTTCCTTTTTCTCTGCATGGGCTGCTTGCAAGGCAGAGTCACACCCACCTCTGGGAACATCCCCTGGGCTGCAGGAAGCACTGCAGCTTCTGGCTGGGAGTCCAGCTCTGAAGGCAGCACTGCTGCCAGCAGCAGTGAAGACGTGAGTGTGGTATGGTATTGCTACCATTACTTCTGCGCTGCTACGGTGGTGGTGCTGCCTTCAGAGCTGGGTACCTGGCGGCCAGCAGCTGCCCAACTCTGAAGGCAGAAGCACAGAAGTAATGGTGGCAATACTGGAACCCCCTACATCAGTCTTGTGCCCCCCTCTCCCCATTTTGGGCAGGGACCCCGATGGTTTCAATACCGTGAAATTTCAGATTTAAATATTTGAAACTGTGAAATTTACTATTTTTAAAATCCTATGACCATGCAATTGACCAAAATGCACTATGAATTTGGTAGGTCCCTAATGACGGGATTTGCACCTCTATAGCTTAACCCTGCTTGAATCCACACAGGGTTTGTCTATCCATGCTTTGTCTATCCATGCTTGGAGTTTGCATGGCACAACTTGGGAAACAGCATGCAATCTAAGAGGATTTGCACCCCGTGCTCAGAAGGTATAATGTCTTACACAGTGATCAGACCTCCCTTCACAGCTCCTGGGCACTCAGAGCACTTGCCCCTGCCCTGGATTTCAAGCGCCATTATGTAGCTTTTAACATTTGCAAATGGTGGGTAAAATGAGAGAATCTAACAAGAAAATTGTCAGTTTGAATACACACATAAGATGATGTTCCCCCTTGCAGGGCAGAGGGCCCATGCTAGGCTTTTCAGCTGTGTAATGGAAAACAAAACTTTTTAAAAATAAATCTTTACTACCAAAAACAAAATAACTGCCCAAACTTGAAATGTAAAGGGCAGTGACCTCTTCAAAGTATTCTCCATCTTACAGCTATGTCCAAGATTCCTCAGATTATACCCTGTCTCTACTAGTATTAAGCTGGAGCCACAGGCATTTAAAATTTGCCACTAAATCTTCCTGGGATGAACTAAGAAAGGGAACATTTAGGCTGAGTATCAGGAAAAAGTTTCTGACTGTAAGAACTATTAAGCTTGTGGAATAATAACCTGAGGAAAGTTGTGGAAGTACCTCTACCCAGAACTTTAAAAATTAGCCTGGACAAAAGATTAGTAAAATGTATAATAGAGTTCAACGTACTTTTAGGGAAATGAGATTAGACAAGCATTTCTCAATCTGTGAGATCTGATCCTTGGGTAGGTCCTCAGAGAGTGCTGAGGAACAGAGAGATCAGCAAGTTCTCACAGTTGCAAGGATCTAGGAGCAGTCCTGGATGAATATGAAGGAGCAACTTGACAAATGAGTGCCTAACCAAATATCCAAGCCATCTAGATTACCTTGCCCAAAAAGTCTTCCTCCAATTGCTCCTGGGCTTCCTCATTCTCTCCAAGATCTCCTCAAAGAGTCTCAATATAAAACTTCCCTTCCCAGGTTTTCCTTCTCCAGTAGTCCAACTCTCTATGCAGTTCCTCCAACAGCTGCTCCCTTTGTCACCACGCAGGTGGCTTCCCCAGACCTTACTGGAGAAAGCTGGAGCTCTTACCTCTTCCTTATCTCTCTTGCTCTCTGAAGAGAGACCCCTATCAATGGGTTATTGCTGCTTCCCCAGTCTCCCCTGCACTGATGAACAGAGATCCTTTATATCTTTGTCCCCATTCCCAAAATCATTGCAGCAAGGCCTACAGCTCCCCACTGTCCTGGGAACTATGCCCAGACTTCCACTCAATCTGGGCTGGAACCAGGGAGTGCTTTGAGCCTGAAGTATATGTTATTGTGCCTCCATGCCCTGTTACACACATTGTTGGAGACTTAGAATCATAGAATATCAGGTTGGAAGGGACCTCAGGAGGTCATCTAGTCCAACCCCCTGCTCAAGGCAGGACCAATCCCCACACTGATTTTTGCCCCAGATCCCTAAATGGCCCCCTCAAGGATTGAACTCACAACCCTAGGTTTAGCAGGCCAATGCTCAAACCACGGAGCTATCCCCTCCCCACCCTGACCTATCCCTCCCCCAAAGTAAACCCACTTTGGAATCTGGGGTCAGAATCCCTTTGTCCTAGGAAAACTCAGAGACAATCCTCCTATAATCCCCTCTTAGATCCTCTCCTCAGAGCCCCCTCCTACGAATTTCCCCATGGACTCGGTTTAGACCATTATTCTTTAAAAATTTTCCTTCCACTTGCCTTTCTGTCAAAAGAAAGGACAAAAGAAAAATTTTGTCCATAGACCAAATTTCTGTTATTCAGATGAAGCATGTGCTGGCCACAAGTAAGCTACATCAACAGAAATCCGATTCTAACACTAGTATTTTTTTTTAAAGAAAAGGTTTGACACTTTAAGTAGGATTGCCAACTTTCTAATTGCACAAAACTGAACCCCTTGCCTCGCCCGTGCTCTGTGCCCTTTCCTGAGGCTCTGCCCCACTCCTTCTCTAAAGCCCTGCCTCCACTCACTCCATCCCCCTTCTCTCCAAAGCTTGATCTCCCCTACCCTCACTCACTTTCACTGGGCTGGAGATGTGGGAGGGAGCGAGTGCTCCAGCTGGGGGTGCGGGCCCTGGGGTAGAGCAAGAAATGAGGTGTTCAAGGTGTGAGAGGGGGCTCCAGACTGGGGAAGAAGGTAGGGGTACGGGAGGGGGTTCCGACCTGGGAAGAGGGTTCAGAGTGCAGGCTCTGGCCGGGCAGCGCTTACCTCAGGTGGATCCTGGTTGGCAGTGCAGTGGGGTAAGGCAGGCTCTCTGCCTGCCCTGGCTCCACGCTGCTCCTGGAAGTGGCTGGCACGTCCAGCACCTAGGCGGAGGCTCTGCCAGGAGGCTCTAGGTGGTGTGCGTTGCCTGCAGTTGCCACCCCCCACAGATCCCATTGGCTGCAGTGCCTGGTGCTGGGGCAGCATGCAGAGCTTCCCTGATTGCCCCTGCCCCTAGGGGCTGCAGGGACTTGCCGGCCACTTCTGGGGAGCTGTGCAGAGCCAGGGCAGGCACGAAGCCTGCCTTAGCGCTGCTGCACTGCTGACCAGAATTTAACAGCCTGGTCAGCGGTGCTGATTGGAGCCTCCAGGGTCCCTTTTCAACCAGGCATTCCAGTCAAAAACTGGACGTCTCGCAACTCTAGTTTTAAAAAGACTACAAAAACATTTCTGAAAGACATCGCACTAGTTGAAATTTCAAGGAGAACAGAGGAAACAGTTCAGAGAACTTCTGAATGTGATTTAGTTTTATGAGGAATTCAGTTATAATTTATGCTGATGGAAATGCTCTAGCCAAAGAAAGGACTGTATTCAAGATCTAATTTAAAAAACCCCACCAAAAACAAAAACCAAGATATCTCAAAGAATGACTAGAGGCAAACACTGATTAATATAAGAAGCTATTTTAATATGGATGGGCTGGCCCAACTTCTGGAAAAGCAAAGAGAATACTGAATATCAAGTCTATTTTGATATTCACACTTAAGCTTTGTTCCTGCAAACACTTTTTATGAGCAATTTTAGACATGTGAGGACTCCAATTAAGCTTTTTTTTTGGGCCTTTCAGTTCACCTTGAGTAGATTAAAGTCAATTGCCATAAAAATTACACACAAATTCCACAATATCCACAACTTGATACTTTAATGCCCTGATCTTACAAACACTACCCTTACACTAAGTTACCCAGGTCAATAAGTGTTTGCAAGACCGTGGGCTTTGAAGTAACAACCTGTGGGTAATGTGGAGCTTGTGGGTAGTTATTGTGACAGATGACTCCAATCTTAAAAGGAAAAGTGAAAAGCAAAAAAGAAAAAGGAGTTGAGTCCCAATTTAAATACTCTCACTGAATAAACTGAGGAAGCATTCAGGAGAGAAAACCATTTCCTGCAAACACTTTCCTCAGAATATTCTTTCAAATTTTTAATAGAATTTGCTTTGGCTGTGCTCACATTCCTTTGTTCAATTTCTGCTAACTTTCAGGAGATGAATGTGCACACACAAGCAGTGATTGAGCATTCTTCACATCTTGTAAAAGAAGTGTGCTCTCTTGCTCAAGCAGTTAAGGTTGGAAAGTTAGCTAAAACCATCACTCACTTCGGATTCGAGCCTGCAAAGCACTGAACACTCTGGACTTGATCCAGCAAAGCACACTGATCTGATATAAGTGCACAGAAGTCAAAAGGGTTACTCCCATGCTAAAGTTCAACATATGCTTAAACGCTTTGCTGGATTTGGGCCAGGGTGCTCAGTATCTTGCAGAATCAAGCCTTTATATCTCCACTCTTGTAAGTTTTCTCACATGGACAGATCCCCTCTGCCTGTACAGAGCTGACTGAAATAAGTGGTGCTTCATGCAGGTGCAGGAGTCTGTCACCACTGAACAATTTGAAGGATCAGGGCCAATTAAGGCAATGGTAGTTTTCCCATTTACTTCAGCAGGGGCAGAAACAGGCCCTCAAAAGGACAGGGAAGACAGAACTTTGCCATATATCAATTAAAAAAAAATTATTAAAGCGAATGTTAAAAAAAATTATATAATACACAAATTAAGACAAGAGTGTCTGTACATTTGGGTATAGTGCTCAGATTATTCACAAACAGAAAGTTTGTTTTAAAAGTCATCAGATACATACAGTGGATAATCAGCAATAACCCAAATTTAAGAGGATAAATTTAACAATACAGTTTAGGTGTTAACATCCAAGTATTTGGGTGCATCACTCATGAAAAGTTATACAGGGAGTTGGTTGTGGAAAGCAAATATATCAGTGAGTGAAGAATGTCCTTCAGTAAATGAGAATTTAGGGTAGGTTGTCCATTAGAAAATACAATCCATCAAGGAAGTATTTTAGTTACTTTCCTAACTGCGCTTCTTATCAGCACTCCATCTCATTCCTCCTGGTATTGCCAATGTCTGGTGATGTGTTCTAGGTAGACGTCCCTCGACCACCTGATGGTGTCCGACACCATGAGCTGCCGCATCAGCAGAGCGTAGCATTGACTGATTCTGCATTCCCGCAACACTCGCTCATTACTGGGGTCCCATGCTCCCAGGGCTCCGATGATCAGTGCATCTGTCTGAACCTGGTAACCCTTAGCTCTCAAGATTTTGACCAGAGGGGTGTATTTCTCCACCTTTTGAGTTTTGGCATTGTGGAAGGCCGGGGTCTTGTTCTCAAAGGGCACTGTGATGTCCACCATTATGATCATCTTCTGGTCCTCGCTGGTGACGACAATGTCTGGTCACAGTTGGCTGTCAGTTCTGGGAATGGTGGAGTTTACGACCACCTTCTCTATAGGTGGCGGGATGGCTCTGACTAGGCAATCTTGGATGGTGTTGTGTTGCAGCTGCTAAGCTCTCGAATGGGGCTTGCAGCTAAACAGGACATGGGATAGGGTCTAGTTGGAATAGCCGCACTTCCTGCATCGCTTGTCCAGATTTCCATGATGGATGGCTCTGTTCAGCAGAATGCCGTTGAACCGGGCCCTGGGGATGAACCTCCAGTTGGCAAATCGAGTGAAGCTGCTCCCATGGAGGAAGTGGTTATTGGCTTTGCCCTGGTCCGGCTTCTGTTTCAGGTTTTCCACATATTGGCAGCCGACTGCATCCTTTAGGGTCCTCTCCAGCATGGTTATAGCTCTCGGAGTGATGATTGTGCACTCTGCACTCTTCATCTGTGGCACCAGGACTTCCAGTTCCTGGTGTTCCTTGTTTCTCCAGTCGTCGTGTAGCATTGCGGGCACGAGTCCAGAGTGAAGCTAAGTCTTCCCCACCTCTTCCAAATTCACTTTCCAGTGAGCCACTCAGGTAGGAGGCAACATCTTGGTTGGAGGGGTGATTCACTTCTTCATGACATCCTGCATAGCAATTTCTGCAATGTTCCAAACCATGGTGTCCAGGCACGTCAGAAGGCATGAGTGATCACGGCAACATTGTATAGATCACCCATATGAGGGACGTTGGCGCCACCCTACCTGTGCGAGATGTACACTGGTTCATTGCTCTCTCTCTGGGGAAGAAACAGCCACTTCTTCGCTAGCTGCCTGATGGTGTTATCTGCCTCGTTAAGAGGTACCTTCATCACAGCAGATCCCCTCAGGACGAACGAGATACAGGGGATCAGGAAGGTGTTCAAGGTGTTGATCTTCTGCCATGGTGCCAGTAGGAAGGAATCAATCCAGGCCACATCTTGCAGCATCTCCGCGATGGTATGCTCAGGTGTCTGCTGGATGCAGAAACCCGTGGGTGTGCCAAGATGTTGGTATGCTTGCCCGTCCTCGAGGAAGATCATGGGTTCACCCTGGATCTGAAATGGCGTTGCCTGGACCGAGTTCCTTCTACTGCCATTGATATGCAGGGATGCACACTTCCTCGCATTGAAGCAGAGTCCCATCCGGTTGGCAGTCTGGCTGGTGACGTTGAGCATTTGTTGGAGACTCTCAGGGTTGTCTGCCTAGGCCAGAATATTCATGCTGTTGCCATGCAGATTGAAACTGCCTAGACCACTGGAGATAGCTCAAATTAGCGGCTCCATGGCTTGCTTCATACCGCTACGGATAGGAATTTCAGGCATCTCTCCTTCCATGGAGTGGATGGTGGTGGTGCAGCCTTCATAAAGTTCCCAGATCAGTTGGAGAAAGTTTTCAGGCATCCCAAACTCTCGTAGCATGTCAAAAATGTGCTGGTTGTCCATCAATCCAAAAGCAATAGCCAGATCAAGCCACGCTATGGCACATTGCTTCTGTGCTCTCTTGGCCATGTAGATGGTGGTCTAAAGGACAAAGTTGTGTTTGTAACAGCCTTCTCACAACGTGAAGCCTTTCTGCATGGAGCTGATGGCTCCTCCATTCACAGACCAGTCTGTTATCCTATCCGCGAGGCAGCTGGCATACAGTTTGTACATGGTGGAACAGAGAGAGATGGGTCTCCAGTTGCTGGGGTCATTTCACCTCCTTTCTTGTAGACGAGCATGGTCATAGACTTCTTCCAGGAGCTGGGAGTACGGCAGAACTGTTTGCTTTTGTTGAAAATGGCAGTTAATCCCAGGCAACTGAGTTCTCGTTTTTTCAGGAGGCTGTAGTGAATGACATCTTTTCCTGGTGCTGTTTTTTTGGTCTTTGTAAATCTAGTTGCTACTTCCCATGAGGTAAAGTCTTGTTTCTGGTCCTTTGCATAGTCAACCCAGGGTAGGGGATGATGCTGCACATCATTCTGAGCTACATGGTCAAACACCCCCTTGAAGTACGAGAATAATCTCTTGGACAGGATGGTGCAGTAAGATGAGGGTCCATCGAGGATCTCTCCCATAGCCTTAGGGCCGGTAGAGCTTCTGGATCCTGGATGCTGCTACTGGATAATAGCGATGACTCATGTTCCTTCTCCTGGCTTCTCTCATGTTGTTGTTGTTATGGCCCGTTGCAGGAGTTCTGTGAGCAGTCAATGTGTTCTCATGAGTTCCCTTTTTCCCAGATACAGTTTCTGCAGACAGGTCTTTAGTGAGTCTGTCTACAAGGAAGTCAAAGTCATCGAAGGAAGCTGTTCTCACCAATTCCTCCATCCAGGCGGTTTGCCATGGTGTGGTGGCCCTCACCGAAGGCTGCTTGTCTGGCTGCTCAATCTCCACCAGCTCAGCTGGAAAATTGCTGTGGAATTAGTCTGTTGCCTATTTTCTTCCTGGTGTTGAGAACAATAATCCAACCCCCAGGTTACAGAAACATGCTGTAAGAACTACTAAGTCAGACTAGCCTCGAGGGCAAAAAATAGTCTTGATGACACCTGACTCTCAAACTTCCATTAATATCCTGTGGTAAATGACCGTATCAGAGTGTGAACCACTGATCTTTCCACACATGATGTATCCTGGGTCAACTTTTATTGAACAAGCCACTTAAATGGCATGCCGGGCATTGTCTACAAACCTATTCACAGAGATTCCAGGTGTCAATTGGTATTTAGTGCCAGGCATTTCTTGTTGGGAATCCATTTGTTTTCCTGCTCTAGATTCTGGCTACTAAACCATTTGATTCTACCTTATTTCAGTGTATTTTTAAGAAGTTAGAATATTTTGCAGTGCATTTACAGAAGAATGAATCAACTGGGACATTTCTACCAGAGATATTTGTCAAAAGAAGAGCAGGAATCTCCATCAATCTGTATGCAGAGCTCCTGACACAATCAGTGGAATTTTGGAGAACAGATCAATTGTAGTTTTGGGCACTTACGATGATTATACTCTATTATACAACCAATTTTTTAAAAAAAGATTTTGCATTTCTTGGCTTTGTTACATCTCTGGGAATATGTCAAGCTAAAATTTGTTTTCAAGAAATTTTTTTTTAACTACAAAAAAAAAATAAACCCGTGAATCTATTAAAAAACAAAACTTATTCGTGTAACTGAATACTATAAGTAATGTCATACTGAAAGTGACCAAAGATTTACATTGCACTGCAAAGAATTGGCAGTAACCTTATATATAAGACTCATCCAAGGTCTTTGACATTGTTAATTATTACCCTATTATTTCAGAGACTAACTAAACTCTGACTCAGGGGAGGGTAGTCGAGTTTGTGACAGAAGCAGGTAAACAGGAAGGGAGAAAATGGAGAAGGCAGAGTGCAAAAGGAAATTTAAAGAAAGAAATGAGGAGAGTGAAAGGCAAGAGATTTAACTGAATCAAAAGGGAAGAGAAAAGCAAAAGGAAAAAAAGTCAGGCTGAAGGATTAAAATGAGTATAATGAAAATGCAAGAAATTAAAATCTAGTGAAAAATACAAAATGAAAATGATGGTTGGGAAATAAAGGAAAACTGTACCATTAGAAAAAAAACAACATGAGAGGATGAAGACGTTTTAGAAGGACAGTGAAACTGAAAACGTAGACAACGGAAAAACAGCAAAATAAATCAACATAAAAAGGATTAAAGGAAAGGAAACAGGAAAGAAAAGTAAAGAAGATGATAGTGTATTTTTATTATAATGAAGTTTGCTGCCAACAAATTGTTGTATGATAACATCTGCTATGAATTCTCTGAAACCTAATGTTATTTTGAGACTGTAGGGTAAATTTTTAAACTGTTTTTCAGGGCTTTAAGTTATGCAGCTATAATTAACATCATGGGGTTAGTGACTCAAACTTAAAACCTTGCAAACCACGTTGAAAATGAATCCCATTTTATATCCATACATGGCTGTTTGTGTAAAAGCACACATACGCATCTGCATGCGCATGTTTTCCAATGCCACTTCCACACTCCAATTTAAAGGCAAGTGTGTGATAGTTATTGTGCACTAAATTTAACTCTAACATATGTTTAATCAACTTTCTATTAATACATTACTTACTACGGACCTCAGTTGTTTTTATTTTACCTTCTGGCTTCATTCCATTTTTTCCTTTATTTTCTAATACAGATGAATGTGTTATCTTCAGCATTACTTCATTTCCTTTGTCTTTCCCTCTATATCTCTCTTTGCTTACATTGTGCTGTCTACCTTCTACCTTATAGTCTCTCTCACTCTCCTTTTCATCTTCCGTTTCTCCCCACCGCCCCAAACTCTCTGTCTCTTGGTACCAGAGTTCTCTTTTTTTACCTTACCCCATTAATGACTCATCTCAGCTCCTCAAAGTAGGGCTTGGATGCTTTATCACTGTCCAACTGAAAAGCCAACTCCCCTGTCCCCAATCTCTGGGAAAGAAGAGGAGGATGCTGGGAGTCCTACTAGGGTGCTGCTTCTAGAACTTGTTTGACAGTTGCATGTTTTGTATGGTCTCCAACTAGTAAGGATCTGATGAATATGAAGCCCAGCCTCAGAGCCACTTCCTGCTGAAAAGAAGCAGCTGAATTCTCAGTTTCCTTCCTTCCTTGCTAAAGCTGCAGTGGGTGCATGTGTCTCCAATACTCTAACCATCTCTTCTGGTTGCCCAAAGTAAATCTGTTTTTGCTAGATATAACAAAAAGCAAGGTGTCACATAAAACAAAGCTTGTAATTAAATGGAAACAGTCAAAGACCAGGTTAGAATGACAAAATGTGAGAGACTATCATATTTCTTTAATTCTCCATGAGTTAAAGCAAAACAAACAAAACCAATCAACAAAAAAACCCCAAAACCAGTGCAAGAGCCATTCTTTACTAGAGAAAGTTATAGATATAGCAAGAGCTAAAGAATCAAGAAAAGCCCTGTTAAAAAAGATAACTACTTTAATACAAGGAGATGAAATGTAAGTGCATTCAACAGAAATGGAATTTGCCAGCACTCACTGATAGGGTGACCAGATGTCCCGATTTTATAGGGACAGCCCTGATTTTTGGGTCTTTTCCTTATATAGGCTCCTATTACCCCCCACCCCCTGTCCCAGTTTTTCACACTTGTTGTCTGGTCATCCTACTCACTGATAAAACAAAGGGATATAAAGCTCTTATCTAATCTAGCAGAAATCAAATCTGCAATTCACCACTAGTGCAGCTCAATCAATAGTAGCAGCGATAGGGAAAAGAACCTAACCCTTGTCTGCACTACTGCTTCAACCTTTCTAACACCAGAGATGCCAAACTGGTGGTGAATTATGGCTCCAACATTTGCTATTCTACATGCAGCTAGAGAGGCAGGCCAATACCCTATGTAGTAGCAAGAGCAGCAACTTTGTATGATGAAAGACACATAACTTGTACCAATCCTGTGGCTCAAGACATATGAATGTAAAAAATTACCCCACTGAAGATCTTCACTGTGCAAAATGTAATAAAGAGAATCACTCTACCAAGGGTTGCAATTATGATTCATGCAAAACCATATATATTGCTGACCCAACAGTTGACCGGGGAAAACTTTTCTGATCCAAGTATCATTTTTATTGATACACAGAACTGATTAGGAGGGAGCCAGAGTAGATTAATTGGGGGAGCATGGGGAGAAATGAATCAATTGTGGAGAGACAGAGAGCATGAGTGAGTGAGTGTATGTATGCGCAGAGTCACAAGGGGTCAAGCAGAAAACAGACTGAGGGGTTTTGGAGACCATATAATGGATACTGCCAAGGCAACTGCAGCCTGGCTTTGCCTGTACTCAACTCATTTTACCTGCTGATCTCTGGATGCCCAGCCTCCTGCCTTTCTCCTGCTCTGCTGCTGGACTCCTTTCTCTGTCCTCTCCTTGTGAAAAGTCAAGATGCTCAAGTATAGATGAGAGCTGTTCTTCCTCCTGAGCCTGGTGCTATAGTTTGAATAAGGTAAAAGAATCCAAAGGTGAGTGGTGACCCTGGTGAGAGAGACCTGAGGCAGAGATTGCCGCAGAGAGCAAAAGAACCAGTGAGAGGAGTGTCAGCTCCAGCGAGAGCAGCAAGTCAGGGAGAGAAGGGAAAATGTGCAGTTCACCCGCATTCTTTTTGGCCTTTTAACTCGTGCATTTGGAAAGATATGGCAATTTGAGAAACTGTCCCACAGCAAAGATCTCTTATTATTCCCCCTGCCCCACCTCCACTTTATTTTCCCTCTCTCCAGTACTAATCTATCCTTCACCGAGCACACAACACTTCAGTGGCTTATATTCCCTTGGAAATCTCCCAGCCGTATAGGAAGACTCACCCCACGTCAGAGGGCAAGTGTGAGGATGTCTTTAAAATCATAGTATCAGAGGGGTAGCCGTGTTAATCTGGATCTGTAAAAGCAGCAAAGAGTCCTGTGGTACCTTATAGACTAACAGACATATTGGAGGATGAACTTTTGTGGGTGAATACCCACTTTGTCGGATGCACTTTGCTGCTTTTAAAATCATACATTCCCTGCTGAAATCAGATTGCACGGAGGTCCATGAAGAAATACTCCACATCCTCCCATCAAAGAAAGTGAACTGACTTGCAAACATCTGGTGTACCTTAATTCCAATCTTGGTATCTTAAAGAACCACCCTCAAAACACACACCTTCTTGCACTTGGATTCTATTTTAATATTTTCTTCTGGTCTGTCTTCACGCTTACTCTTTTTTCCCCAGGCTGTATGTTAAAAACGTTTTCTGGGTGAGCCCATCAGACCAACACTGATGCTCATGTGGAATTTATTTAGGGGAGGAGGGAAAACCTTTAAACGGAGTGGTTTTGTTATTCTGAATTGGTTTTATATTTTGCGTGTACACAGTGGAGCTGGAATTTCAGAGTTGGCTTTTATTTGCATTCATCATGAAACATTTATTATATGAGCTGTTGCTACTGCTACCAAAACAGCTGCTGCTGTTGCTCCTGCTAGAATATCAGAAACCATCTCAATGGTTTCTTTTTCCTCTGTAAGACTAGCTGACAAAGCAGGCTCAGACTTTTATGGCAAAATTAACATTGTTTGGCCTCACTGCCATTCCAGCTCCTTGGTTTAGCTGGAACATAACTTTAGAAAAGTATCTGCAAATTAGAGCAGAAATATACTGAGACTCTCAAAGCATATAGAGTGAAAGGAAATGGGATCTTCAGCTGGTGTGTACAATATGCTTGGCAGCTGGATCAGAACCTGGAACATGAACTTTACTCCCCCCTTAAACTGTTCGCTTGTTCAGCATTCTAGCAGAGAATCTCCTTTAGGCCTCCACTCCGCTCGTTCCTGCAGTTTGTAAAACTGACGGCCACATCCTGCTCTGACCTGCAGTGAATTCTCTGCCACAAGAATCCTGTTTTCTTAAACCCCCCTTCTCTTATTTTTGTGACTACCGTTGAACTGTAATAATCCTTATTTGTATTCCCCTAGGGCCCAGAGGACTCACTGAGCAAGCTGGGGTGCAAAGACACAGGCCCTGATGCTGCACTGGTCTCTGTGTTTATGATCTCTCACCCATATAGAACCCCTTCGAAGTCACTGGGGTTCTTTAGTAGTATAGCCTACATGCAACACAGTGCGGGCTTTAAGCTAAGTAAGAGACAGTCCCACCAATATAAGGAACAATATATCCCAAATTGTGTATAAGCCTGCTTGTTATTCCATCAAATAAGTGGATTTGGCAGCAGCATAAACCATGAATGGGAAGTTTAAATTATCATTGATTATAGCAAGAACTATGGGGTCACACCAAAGCCCCCATAGGTGGTGGCTCTATCATGAAATTCATGCTCATCTTTTACTGTTTCCCTCCCATAAGCCTCTCAAAATTTAAGCAACTGAAGTTTTATCCTTTACTCTTCCAAATGGTTCCCACTTCTGAAAGTGACAAGGAGACCATCTTAATATTTCTCAGATGCAGCTAAAATCTTGAGAGGCCATGGGAGAAGAATACTGAAAAATAGTAATACTGTGAAAACCCACATCAGCACTGGTCCTATGTACTAAACACATATGAATAAAATAGTTTAATTGTTGCTACTGTATTCTATGCGTCATACTGCACAGACTGCTTTAGTAAGGACTCCACATGGGAGGTATGTGTAGATGGCATCCATGGTTATTCCAATTGATTTTAATTTCTTCAAAAATCTGTTTCTTTATAATTGATAATACGCGTTATTTAACTTTCGGAACATTGTAGCAGGCATTTAATTTAAATTTGTAAAGATACTGGGAAGTAGCGAGCGGCCAATATAGGGCTTGATTAATAAAGTATTAAAGGAGGATAATATTAATGCAAATCAATATGGGCTTTTGGAAAACAGATCCTGTCTAACTTAGTATCTTTTTTTTTTTAAAATCAAGATTACAGGTTTGACTGATAAAGGTAATAGTGTTATTGTAACATATTTAGACTTCTGCAAAGTGTTTGACTTGTTACCAAATGATATTTTGATTAAAAACTAGAATATAAAATTACATGGCACTTGTTAAATGGATTAAACTGGCTAGCTGACAAATTTCAAACTGTACTTGTAAACATGGAATTATCACTGAAGCAAGTGTGTTTCCAGTGGGGTCCCACAGAGATCGGTTCTTGGCCCTATGCTATTTAACATTTTTATTATAGACTTGGAAGAAAACATAAGGTCATCACTGACAAAGTTGGCAGATGACACAAAAACTGGGGGAGTGATAAAGAATGAAGAGGACAGGTCACTGATTCAGAAAGATCTGGACTGCTGGGTGAACTGGGCGCAAGCAAACAATAAGTGTTTTAATATGGCTAAATGTAAATGTATACATCAGGATAAAAACATATACGTCATAATTACAGACTGGGAGACTCCTTCCCGGGAATCAGTGACTCTGAAAAAGGTATTCGGGTGGTGGTGGCTAATCAAAGGAACATGAGCTCCCAGCGTGACCCTGTGGCCAAGAAGCTAATGTGATTCTGGGATGCATAAACAGGGAATCTCAAGTAGCAGCAGAGAGGTTATTTTACCTCTGTATTTGGAACTGGGTGCAACTGCTGCTGGAATACTGTGTCCAGTTCTGGTGTCAACAATTCAGGAAGCATGTTGATAAATTGGAGAAGGTTCAAAGAAGAACCATGAGAATGATAAAAGGATTAGAAAATATGACTTATAGTGGTAAACTCAAAGAGCCCAATCTATTCAGTTTAACAAAGAGAAGGCTAAAGGGCGACTGGATTACAGTTGATAACTATCTACATGGGAATAAATATTTAATAATGGGGTCTTAAAACTAGCAGAGAAAGGTGTAACACAACCCAGTGGTTAGAAATTGAAACTAGACAAATTCAAACTGGAAATAAGGCATAAAATTTTAACAATGAGGGTACTTAACCACTGAACAATTTACCAAGGATCACAAGTATCAGAGGGATAACCATGTTAGTCTGGATCTGTAAAAGCAGCAAAGAGTCCTGTGGCACCTTAAAGATTAACAGACAAGGATCACAGTACATTTTCCATCACTGACAATTATGAAATCATAATTGGATGTACACCTCTACCCTGATATAACACTGTCCTTGAGAGCCAAAAAATTTTACCGTGTTATAGGCGAAACCGCGCTATATCGAACTTGCTTTGATTCGCCGGAGTGCGCAGCCTTGCCCCCCTACAGCACTGCTTTATTGCCTTATATCTGAATTCATGTTATATCGGGTCGCGTTATATCGGGGTAGAGGTGTATTTTCTAAAAGATGTGCATTAGGAATTATTTTGGGGAAGTTCTGTGGTCTGTATTATACAGGAGGTCCGACTAGAGGATCCCAATGATCCCGTATGGCCTTGGAATCTATGAAGCACTTATGGCACAGAGCAAGAACACCCAGGGTGGGCTGGTACCACGTGGTTGGAAGCTACTTCTCTACATGGAAGCAATTTAAAACACCTGCTAACTTACATATGTACCTACTGGCTTGAAGAGTTGGTAGTACTCAGGCACACTAGCTGATTGTACCTCCTAGCATACTCCTCTGTGTTGAGGATGGATCCTCCTGGGCTGCATGTAGCCCGTGAGGTGAATCTGGGGGGAAACAAGAGCTGGACTTTTAGTGCAGTGCTTCATTTGTTACACTCAATGGGTAACATGTTCAAATGCACTTAAATAACTTAGAAGCCTAAGTTCCGGTTTCAAAACCTAACTCTTACCAACATCTATTTTTAAATGGGAATTGCACACCAATTTCTCCATTCACTGAAATGAAATTATACCCTAAAGTGTGCAAAGGACAGATATATCAAGTTATAGCTACATGGGTAAAGGAAACTATAAACTATACCTCTATCCCGATATAACGCTGTCCTCAGGAGCCAAAAAATCTTACTGTGTTATAGATGAAATTGCGTTATATCAAACTTGCTTTGATCCACCGGAGTGGGCAGCCCCACCCACCCAGAGCACTGCTTTACCACGTTATGTCCGAATTCGTGTTATATCAGGTTGCGTTATATCAGGGTAGAGGTGTACGTTAAAACTCATTTAAACTTCACTCTGTGAAAGTAGAATTAATTATATTGTAAAAATAAGAATGGATTAAAGAAATGTTGTATGTACCTTTAAGCAGAAATAAGAAATGTTGAAATACAGGTGCCAGGAAAAAAAACATTAGGCATAAACAAGGGTGCTAATGGCAAAACATTAACAGAAGATCGGTAATAGTTAAGTAAGGAAATAAGATATGCATGGCTAGCCCAGGTAAACTTATCAGATTCTGCTTCCTTTGTTATCTTGCTAAGTGCTCCCCCCACTTTTATCTGTATAAATAAGATAATTTGTGTCTTGTATGGTGCTCACATTATCTGGGTGTATTAGCAAAGCGCTGTGCTAATAAAACAGAATGGTCTGACAAACTGTGAGTCCTGAGTCTAACTTTGACAACTCCAATATCCATACTGAAAAGTAGTACACCTCTACCCTGATATAACGCGACCTGATAGAACGCGTGTTAAGGGTGTTGGGTCAGGCCGGAGCTGAGGGGTTTGATAAGGTGCAGAGGGTCTTGGGGGCGATCAGGGGCTCCCCCTTAGGGTCTGGGGGGCAGGAGCTGTGGGAGGGCACTTTTTGGGACCCCCACAGTCTCAGAGTGGCCCGGGGGATTAGCAGGAGGCTGAAAGCAGCCAGGTCTGCTTCCCTCACCCCGGCCCCAGCCATGTCGCTTGGGGGAGGCGGCTTAGGGGAAGGGATTCCCCCCTCCCCCCCGCACTTACCAGCAGTGGCGGAAGCAGAGCAGCCAGCCCACTCCACTCTGCCAGCTCCCAGCCACAGTGCTCCACTTCCCGCCACAAGTGAGTACGGGGGACGTCCTTTCCCCAACCTCCCCGCACTCACCTGCGGTGGGAAGCGGAGCGGGCTGGGGCCGTGTCGCTCCGCTTCCTGCCGCTGGTGAGTGCGGAGGGTATCCTTTCCCCAACCTCCCCGCACTCACTGGCGGCGGGAAGCGGAGCAGCCCAGCCCCAGCCAGCTCCACTCCGCCAGCTCCCAGCCATGATGCTCCGCTTCCCGCTGCGAGTGAAGGACCTTTCCCCAGCCACCCCCCAGAGACACGGCTGGGGCCAGGGCAAGGTAAGTGAAGCAGGCTGGGGCCATGTCGCTTCGCTTCCCGCCACAGGTGAGCGCAGAGGGGCATCCTTTCCCCAACTTCCCCACACTCACCGATGGCGGGAAGCAGAGCATCACGGCTGTGAGGTGGCGGAGTGCAGAGGGCTGGGGCCGGGCTGCTCCGCTTCCCGCTGCTGCCAGTGAGTGCCTGTCAGGGGACGGGGAGGGGTGGATAGGGGTTGGAGCAGTCAAGAGACGGGATTCTCTGGAGGGGGCGGTCAGGGAACAAGGAATGGGAGCAGGGGGCAAAGCAAGTTTGATATAACGCGTTCTCACTTATAATGTGGTGAGATTTTTTTTTATCTCCCAAGAACCACGTTATATTGGGATAGAGGTGTATTTCCCTTAAACACTGTTGTGCATGGTAAAACCCTGTCCTTTTACAGATAATTTTGTCTAATTAGCCCATCCTCATCCCATGGTATTTGAGCATCACTGGGATCTGCCAGTCCAAGATAAAATGAGCTACAGAAATACAAGGTGAAGACAATATAATTTCATAATTCACAGATATGAACACTCCATATTATAATAATTCATATACTTACATCACCCCAAAGCCCCTGTTAAACAAGAAGGAAGATGAACTGCAATGCTAGCCTGAAAACTGAATCAAGCCACCTAATAAGGCTGCAAAGACACACTGTTCAGAAATTAAATGTCAAGTTACTTTTAATTATTAATACCTTCAGGACTTCCTGGTTCTCTAAAGACATACTCAGAGAAACCGTTTCAAAGCATAAGAGATACCCTCAAGTCCCAAGCAACTCCTGGGGCTTTTCCAAGGAGTCTCAGAAATCAGAACAATAGGTCAAATATGTAGTCAGTCTACACTGCTATCTTTATGGGTGGGGAGCTAGGGTCTATGTGCAAAAAACATATGTTGCAGTCTTTACGGAAGAGTGAAAAAGCTCTGAAAATGACTGTAAATATGGATTGTGAGGTCCCACGTTTATTGTGTCTTTCACATTAAATGAATTCATCTGATGTAAACCGGGGTGGGCAAACTTTTTGGCCCGAGGGCCACATCTAGTATAGAAATTGTATGGCGGGCCATGAATGCTCACAAAATTGGGGTTGGGGCGTGGGAGGGGGTGAGGGCTCTGGGCAGGGCCAGAAATGAGGAGTTCAGGGTGTGGGAGAGGGCTGTGGGTTGGGGCAGGTGGGGTGTGGAGGGTGAAGGCTGTGGCTGGGGGTATAGGCTCTGGGGTGGGGCTGGGGATGAGAGAGGTTTGGGGTGCAGGAAGGTGCTCCGTACTGGGACCAAAGGGTTTGGAGGGCAGGAGGGGGATCAGAGCTGGGATGGGGGTTGGGGTTCAGGGGGGTAGCTCAGGGGTGCAGACTCTGGGCAGCGCTTACCTCCAGCAGCTTCCAGAAGCTGCCACATGTCCCCCTCTGGCTCCTACATGCAGGTGTGGCCAGGCAGCTCTGCCGCACACTGCCCTGTCTGCAGGTGCCACCCCTGCAACTCCCATTGGCTGTGGCTCCTGGCCAATGGGAACTCTGGGGGCGGTGCTTGGGGCGGGGGCAGTGTGTGGAGCAGAACCCCCTGGCTGCCCCTATGCACAGGAGCCAGAGAGGGCACATGGAGCAGTGCAGAGTGGCCCCTGACCCTGCTCTCTGGCTGGAGCGGGGCAAGCCCCAGATCCCGCTTCCCAGCAGGAGCTCAAGGGCCAGATTAAAATGGCTGGTGGGCTGTATGCAGCCCACGGGCTGTAGTTTGCCCACCCCTGATGTAAGTGATGGTTTTCCCAACTGTCTGCTCTGCAAACTCATCCTAGGATCTGATAGTCAAGCTTGGTTCTTAATGACTTGGGGAACACCCCCAGTAATAAAGATTCTGCAGGCCAAACTCTGCCCTCAGCTACATCTGTGCAAGTTTATTGTTTTTACACAGGTGGAAATGACACCTGTTCAATTCTACTGGAGACCTCTGATTATTTATGTGTACCTGAGGGCAGGATTTGGCCCTACAAATTGGAACTTAGTTAACAGAATCCAGCTCCCCTTATATATTATCTTGCCCGAATGAAAGTCTATTTTCATAAGAAGTGATGCTGACGTAATTTCTGTTCAAATGATCTTTTTAAAAAATAACACATTTTGTGATAGATCACACACAGTAGCAGGGATTGATCTGATTGTCATGTTATTGATTAATATAACATTGCAATTTTGGTCTCTTATCAAAGAAAGAATGAACTGTCATGACAAACTTTAATTACCCAGCATAAGAAAGGTTGTGGTTTTTTTGCCATCACTAGCCTGAGATTATGTAAGGGACATATTCAACTAGCTAGTATTGCACTGGATCTGAATGCAGCTTTCCCTGAGTGCTGAGAGCTTTTGCTACACTTCTTGCTTATGAGCTTTCTAAACTGCGATAGTGCAGACAAAAAATGTTCAAGACGTGTCAAGGAATCTTGGCGTATTCTCAAATTAAAAGCAGCATTAACGTTATGAGGCTCTGATATCTTAAAAGGATGTTGTGCTCATTGCATAAATATATAGTTGCCTGAAAGATACCAATATTGAACTCCTGAAATTAACTCCTGGCAAAGAAAATGCATGAATTCTTGACTGACATGCAGCCTACATCAGGCCACAAATACATTTGATCTTTAATAGACCAAAGTATGAGATTATGTCCATGTGAGTTTAGTCCAAAACCAGAACGCTTATCAATAGTTCTGATAAAAGGAAACTGAAAACAATGCAAGGAGCATAAACATGTGGAATGAAATATAAGTTCTGGAACCTGAAGTATTTCACAACAGAGTTAAAATATGGAGGAGATGCTGTATGTTGGCTTAATTTTCATGATGCAACATGGTTCAAGAACACTCAGCAGTAAGTTCTTAGGGAACTTTTCTCATTCATTCCCCTTGTTGTTCATATTCACAATACCGGGAAAGGAACACAAGTCAAAATAGGGAGAGAAAAGGTTAAAGAATATGTAGATAAGTTAAGCTGAAAGGTCCTGATGAAATTCACCCTAGAGTACTTAAGGCACTAACTGAAGTTACCTCAGAACTGTAAGCAATTATCTTCGAGAATTTATGGAGGAGGGGTGAGGTCCCAAAGGACTGGAGAATGGCAAACATAGTATCTATCTTCTAAAAGGTAACAAAGGGGACCAGGGGAATCATACACCAATCATCCTAACTATGATACCTGGAAACTTACTGGAAGCAATTATTAAGCAATCAATTTGTAAGCATCTGGAGGATAATGGGGTTTTAAGGAATAGCCACCATGGCTTTGTCAAGAACAAATCATGCCAAACCAACCTAATTTCCTTCTTTGACAGGGTTACTGGCCTAGTCAATGAGAGGAAGCTGTATGTGATATACTTGATTTTAGTAAGGCTTTTGACAAAGTCCCACGTGACATTCTCATAAGCAAACTAAGGAAATGTACTCTAAATGAAATTACTACTAGATTGGTACACAGATGGTTGAAAGACCATACTCCAAGAATAGTTATTAATGGTCCACTGGCAAACTGGGTGGGCAAATCTAGCAGGGTCCTGCAGGGATCTGTCCTGGGTCTGGTATTATTCAATATTTTTTTTAATGACTTAGATGCTGGAGTGGAGGGTTTGCTCATAAAATCTGAGGACACCAAGCAGAAAGGGGTGGCAAGCACGTTGGAGGACAAGATAAAATTCAGTAAAGACAAGTGTAAATTAGTACACTTAGGAAGGAGAAATCAAACGGACAAGTACAAAATGGGGATTAACTGGTTAGGTGGTAATACTGCGGAAAAGGATGTGGGAGTTATAGTGAATCACAAATTGAATATAAGTCAACAATGTGACGCAGTTGCAAAAAAAGGCTAAGATAATTCTGCAGTGTATGCACAGGAGTGTTATATAAGAAACAGGAGACAATTGTCCTGTTCTACTCAGTACTTGGCACTCAGAGTACTGTGTAAAATTCTGGGTGCCACATTTTGATATGGACAAACTGGAGAGGGTCTAGAGGAGAGCAACAAAAATGATAAAAGGTGTGGAAAACCATGCCTATGATGAAAGGTTAAAAAAACTGGCTATGCTTAGTCTTTGGAAAAAAAGACTGAAGGGGGACCTGATAAGAGTATTCAAGTACATTATGGGCTATAATAGAAAGGACAGCAATCAATTGTTCTTCATGTCCACTGATGTAGGAGAAGTAACAGGCTTAATCTGCAGCAAGGGAGATTTAGGTTAGACAGACTTCCCAGGGAGGATGGGGAATCACTGCAGGTTTTTAAAAACAGGTTGTACAAACACCTGTCAGGGATAGTCTAGGTTTACTAGGTCATGCCTCAATGCAGGGGGCTGGACTAGATGACCTCTTGAGATCCCTTCACCCATAGAAAGGTGGATGGTTTTCCCACCACTTCCATCCTCATAGTTTTTATTTTCCCTCTTTGAGAAGCACCCACTTTTTGAACTAAGCTGATTCCAGCCACCCCAGATGAAGGAAGATTACAGCTCTTTTGAGCTATCCTAATCTTCATCCCTAGAGAACATGTTGACACAGGTTTGTTTGTGAATAAGCAGGAATCTAACCCAGACTGGGGGATCTTTTGAGTCCATATTGCAAAACAGAGATTCAAGACCAAGGTCCTTATGTGTTTGTTTGTCAAAATACTCCCTAAAGATCATGCCTAAGATCTGCTCAGTTTTACCACAATGGTATTCAGATTTTCTAAAGACAAAAAACAGACCTCCCTCCCTTCTAGAGAATTTGACAGATGCAGTCAATGTAGATTTTAAATTACAGATCTGTCTATGATGCAAAAGCTGGGATCTGACCTTCCCCCAAAGCTTGAGGGGTTTCAGATCAAATGTTCCAACTCAGGCTAAACTCTTAGAATCTAATGTGCAAAACTAAGGACCGAAAATAATAATTGAGCAGTTTTTGACATTATGTTTGCTAGTATTTAGCAAACTAGAGGTAAAACCTTTTTGGTGGGTGGACTGCAGAACTCCATTGATGTCACTGCATGAATGGGGATGTGCCTGGGCACCCTGCTTTCCCAATCTCTCTCTCTCTCTCTCTCACACACACATATATATACCCCACAGCTGTGAATTTGTTTTAGGGTAAAAGATTAAACACTATACTCAGAGCTTAAAAATGGTTTGTTTTAGAAGGCACCATTATTGAAGCAATAACTTATAAAATGAGCCAGCTGCTCTAGCCAGTGTGACTACTAGCATTCGTCTAGATAATTTTGAAAGCTCAAAGATTCAAGAGGGGGAGGAAAAAGGGAATTCCTTCACTTTTCATATTCCCCTTTTCTCATCACTGAACAGCATATAAATGCAAATCTACAGTCACTATTGCAAGCTGGTAGAGTGTCTAACTTCCCTGAAAACTCTGGAAAAATAGGGAGATTACACCACCTTCTGGACAAACCATATTAGTTCTTGAACACAATTATTCAGTTCCACCTGTTAGATGGAAAACACCCTACGGACTCATTACAGCAGTGTTTCTATAGTTAAGTTGCCCTAGTTAAAATGTTCCCATAATAAACACAACTTTGGGCAACACATCCCAAAATTTTGGAAAACATTCTTTCCATATACAATTTGTGATGTGTAGTTCTTGCCTTTTGGGAAGTTCGTTTATTTAGGGAAAGTTTGAAGGTAATTGGATTAGCTGGTTTTGGGACAAGAGACTGGAAAAGACTTGGGGGGGGGGTCACATTTCAAAAACTTTTCCAACTTTTTGTTTGTGTATTACTTAAAATCAACTTAATGTAAAAAATACCTGCACATTTATCTTATGTACTAATCCATGGTGAGAAACAGTCCATGAAAGTGATTTCTTCAAGTTGGAATGCATATATCTTTAGTTATAAGAGGTCATTTCAATGCATATATAACTTCCATGAAAAGCCTGGTGAATGTTACAGGCTGTAAGCCTAACCTACATTTGCAGTTTTCTTTTTTGTCAAAAATAGATTTAAAAATGTAAACTGGTCATTAGGCAAACTGTTTGAGGAAAGAAAAAAAGGATAACTTTAAACAAAAAACAATGCCTCTTTTCCAACTTCTTCTTCTTGCTCTTGGCAGCATTATATGCACACATATCAACTCCATCCTCTTTAAGGGGGGAATGAAGCAAAAGTGCAATCTCCCCCCCCGCCCCCCCCATCTTTGCTTTCCTTGGATTTCACTCTTGGCTTCATCAACTCCTCCAAAAGAAACTGGCAGTACTGTCACAAAGTCACTGCAAGTTCACTCCATTACTTCTTGGAAAGGTGGTGTCCCTCATGAACAAGGCAGGGGAAGAATTCATGTAAGTATTTAAGCCTGAGGACATCGAATGGGCTCTAGGGAAATACGCATCTCCTGTATTACCGAGGAAAGGAGCAAGAAAGGGAAATGGATCGCTCCCCACTCCATTCACAAGGTACATGACAACAAATGTTTGAGCCTCCTCCATACATTAGGAAATTTGTTTTGACCTGGTCACCTCAGAGACAATGAGGAGCTCTTCCTCCACTGGTAGAATCATCAGTATGCATGTTACCCTTCCAAGTGCCCCGCTCTGGGGAGGTGGGCAACACAATCTTCAGTATAGCACTTAGGGAGATGCTGGTGGTGGCAGAAGGCAGCATTAGCACCTTCATCACTCATCCTTAGCCCTATAGTAAAAGAAGGTGGCAGCATCACCCTCTTTCATATTTCCTACTAGGTAAAAGAAAAAAGGTAAGTCCTGGAAAAAGTTAGAATCCAAGATGTCTGAAGTGCAAAAAGCTAAGGAACATGAGCATAATTGATTAAAATGATCTTTAAAATGTTTTTGTTACATGAATGGTTATTAGTAAATTAGATAAAAACATTCTTCTTGAATGCAACTTTTATATATTGATAGTGTGCCTGTAAGAACTTTTAGGAGGTGTGATCTCATCTGCATGTATCTTGCACTGTAATTTCCAAGAATACACAGACTTTTTACATTTTCCTCTGACAGTAAATTTTGCCCCACTTGACAGCATGAGTCATTTCACTGCATGCAATAAAATTAACTGTTTGAAAAATCTAACAACATTTTCTTGCTCCATATTAAAATCCCTGCATTCCTACAACTATAACTAACATTCAATGAACAGAAAAATAAAAGTCTAGTACTGAGGAAAACGTTTTTTATGGCTTTTGATGCTAAAGATGACAATGTTTATGAACTTCTATAGAAAGGTGAGGGGATTAGTGCTGTTATTGAGGCGATAACAGTGGTTTTATTGCCTATTCTTTCACATTAGATGCTATTAATTTTTACCTTTTCTGGCATACTGCATGCAGTAAAAGGGCAGAGTAAAACCCTGTGCTTTTCTGTGCTTTGTGAATATCTTTCCTGTTGTTCATTTGCTTTTTAAATCCAAGACTGTATACGTAAAAAGAACCTGCAACCACTGTCTGCTTTCAAAGGCAGCGGGCAATTAGTCAAAGTAATGGATGTAAGGGTCATAAGCCATTTCCATAACCAGCAGAGCTAGTGTTACTCTGGCCACTGTTCTCCTTCAGTCGGGCTCCTAAAACTGTGAGAATATAAGGAGCAGCAGGAATGCTAACATGTACAATGACATGCAATCTGGGTCCAGGTCTAGACCAGAACTTTCATGAAGTATGGGAGTGTCTGTATGAATGGTTTTGGTTTAAACTCACTAGATAGGAAGAGACCAGCTGGGAAGTATGAATACACAGTCACATTTACCCAAAATTCAGAAGTGTTCCAATCCAAGGCTTTGGGATTGAGCATCTCTCTGCTTAAAAGATAGGGTGGGAGGGGGAAAGCAGAAGAAAATTCTAGTGCTATAGAATTAGAGTCCAGTAAACTGAGCACTATCATTTGTTTCCCACACTTTCAAAGCACTTTCATATTGCATCTGCCTCCACTCCACCACTTCAGGAACAGGAGGTGGGTGGAGAAAGATAGAGTATGTTTGTTACATGATAGCTCTTCTTGGCTATCTGTGATGTGACAGCTCACTTAGGATACACACTGTGTTTGAACATGAGCTTTTCTTCACTCATGAAAAATCTGCTATGTTAACCACCCTTCATTCTCTCTGTGCATAGCACCCCTCAAATAGGCATGGACTCTTGTCACAAAGCAGATATCTGTCAAATATTATGCCGATGGTTGACCCCATGTTCTAACAATTTGTGTTCCATTCATTCCCTAGCTCTTCCAACCTTGGGAAAGCTGTGATATCTGGTGCCTAAAGGAAAGACAAACTACACATAATAGTCTTTTTAGTAAACCCCTTCCGTCAAACCAAGAATTGCAATGACGGAGTCCAGAGAGGCCATGTCCAATGCTGCTCAACTGGAAGACTGAGTCAACCCAATACATCCTTGTCCAGGTGAAGATGAAATAAGTGTAGAGAGCAGGAAGAGTGGGATCCAGAGATGTACCCCTCTTCCCTGCTTCAAAATATCTAGCTGGTTTAGGAAGGAAACACTGACATATTTGCAAGCACTAAGGATGATTCAATTCCTTACAAATGACCAGGTAGTTGTTTAAGGGTTGGAGCTTGTGTGTGGAGGACATGTGGTGTTATGGGGGAAGAAGTAGGGGGCAAGGCTGTGTGTGACTTCACCAATGCTATTAACATTTTAACAAAAATGTTAGGTATCCAGGGCCGGAACAATATTTACAGCTGTGTCAAGTGATTCTCATTTCAAGTACTCACAGAAAACACCAGAGATCCTGAGCTGCATTTTTCTCAGATAAAGCAGAAAATCTAAGAGAGCTAGGTTCAGGAATCATTTCAGGGATAAAAAGTGGAAGTCTGAAATCAGGATAAAGAGTTATTTCTTCCAGCAGTCAGCCTAACAGACTTTCACTGTCCTCTTGCTGGCAAGAGACTTCTTATCAAATTGGGGCAAGGACACTTTTGGGCAAGTTGGGCTTCCATTCTACCGCATGTTATCTGATGCCACCATTAAGAAAAAAATTCAATCAAAAGAAAGAATTGAAAAAACCCAGAAAGCAAACATACAGCTTTAAAGCATTCTGGAGGATGAAAACAATGTTACTAATGAAACGTAACCACTATATAAAACACTAGCATTTCATTGTACAGTATTATAAAGACGTATAAGGCTTAAAATACTGAGCATATGGATTAACCAAGAATGACGTTTATTCACGTGATAAAAAACTAACTTTCCTGATGTTCTCTACTGCTAAAATTTTCTGTTGTGCAGATTTATTATTGTTTTTAGACCCCCAAAATTTGAAAAATATGCTAGCATGCATTTCAGAACTGTGAGTTTAGTGCAGTAAAAAAAGAAGTCTACATAGACTATATACACAGTAGCTAGTAAACCAAGCTAATTGCATTTAAAATCTCAAACATCGCATAGTTTGTGAATGACAGTGATTGAAGAGTTTAATAATGTTTTGATTTAAAAAAAATCTTTGCATTACCCTCCTCCCAGCTTACATAAATTAATTTCAAAAGAAAATATCACTAGTGTTTCTGAGAAAAATACCCACAATCATATCCCATTAAGTTGGCACCTTAATGGATAATGAAACTCTTATATCATGGCAAATTAGAGCACGGGTGTAGACTTATCAGCTTAATAGTGCTCTAGCCTTAATAATATTTTGCTATTTTAATACATGTACTGGATGATTTCTGAAGGCAAGATTTTTCTAGTCTTTGGTATCTAGTCAGAAAAACTACAAGCAACAAAAACCAAAGTAACAGTTTGATCAACCTGAGTAAATTTAATGATTGCAAATGTTGTATCAGGAAATAGGTTATATTGTTGAGAAAGGCAGAAGGAGGAAGTTGATTAAAATTTGCAGATAGAAGAATCCAGAAAGAAGAATAAATAGGAGAGAAAAACATATAGGACTCAGTTAACTCCAAGTTCCCATAAGCATTGTCTTGATGGCAGGAAGTTCACCTGGATGGGGTGATGCAGTAATATAAGGAACTTATAACCTCCACTCTGCCTGGAGATAAGGAGCTAGCCAATGTAGTCCCCAAAACTGGCAGTTCTGGACAGGGAAAACACTTGGTCAAGGCTCCTAGAAGATGCATTGAGTCATAGAATCAGAAATGTAGGACTAAAAGGGGCCTCAGCAGGTCTAGTCCAGTCCCCTGCACTGAGGCAGGACTAAGTCCATATCTACACTACAAAATTAAATCAACCTATGTTAGGTCGACTTACAGCCCCCACAGTAATTACTGTGGTTCTTCATGTCCACACTACCCTCCTTCTGTTGGTGGTGAGTGTTCTCTGCGGGAGCGCTTGCACTGACTTAAGAGGGGCAAGATGGGGGGCTCAGAAACTGGGCTCTCAGCTCGGCATCAAGCTCCCAGGTGCGAGCTTAGCTATGGCCCAGGCTCTCAGCTCCCTGCAGAGCTCCAACCTGAAGCCATTCCTCTAAGCTCCCCGCTCCTCATGGAAAGGAGCTCCCTGTGGAGTGGAGAGCTGAGAGCCTAGGTGGCAGCCAGGCTCCAGCTAGGAGCTCCACATGGAGCAGGGAGCCCACAGCCTGGACTCTCAGTGTCGGGCAGTGATGCTCTAGATGTCAGGACTGCCGGAATGCATCCCCCACACCAACTTCAGCCAGGTACACAAGCATGCACCCTCCCCCATTTAAAGCCCTGGGAATTTTTTAAATTCCTATTCCTGTTTGCTTGGCATGGAGAGTTCACATAGCATCTTCCTAGCTTACCATGTCGGCTTTCCACAGCAAACGTGCTCCTGCCTGGAGTACATCAGAGTGTTGGGTCTGTGGGGAGAGAAGGCTGTGCAGTTGCAGCTTCAGTCCAGGCTAAGAAACTTTTTGATACCTACAAGCATGTTCCTGGCCCGTTGCAGTACCCTTGTCCCTAGAGACATGTTCCATAATGACCGCTGGACTTACACACAGCTATAAGAGCCTCATTTGAGAGAGTTCTCCTCAGTGTCATGTCCCTTGTATATGGAAATCTGCGTATCGCTGATTAATAAAAATTTACTCTTCGAAATAAAACAAATCTTTATTTGTGTCCTACACACAGTGGTTGCTGCAGAAATTCACACACAGTGACAATCAGCACATTTGCATACTGCAATTAACTCTCAGGCAGCAATCATTACAAGGGTTGTTCAAAAGGGCAGGTAAATAATGCCTGACTGAATACATTACAGAAAGATACATTACTGGGGCTTATTGTCAAAATGTTGCTTCAAAGTCTCCCTGAATCAAATAGCCCCCCATTGAGCCCCTCTAATAGCCCTGGTACCTGGCTGCTCAAAATCAGCCACAGGCAATCTACCTCAATGTTTCACTCCTGGGGAAACTTCCCCCCCTTGGCTTCACAAATGTTATGCAGAGCACAGCAAGCTGCTATGACTGTGGGAATATTTTCCTCATTGAAGTCTAACCTGCCATAAAGGCAGTTCCAGTGACCCTTTAATCTGCCAAAGGTACATTCAATTATCATTTTGCACCTGCTCAGCCTATTACTGAAGCACTTTTTGTTGCTGTCAAGGTTTCCGGTGTAAGGCTTCATGAGCCACGGGAGTATGGGATACACTGGGTCTCCCAGGATCACCACTGCATTTCAACATCCCATATTGGAATCTTCTGGTCTGGAAAGAAAGTCCCTGCTTGCAGCTTTCTGTACAGGTCAGCATTCCTGAAGATGCTCCATGTTGATGTCAGTGAAACTACCTCGGTGCTCCACCAGCATCTGCAATGCCATAGAGAAGTAGCCCTTTCTGTTGATATACTAAACTCTGTCGCAAGATGGCCTCGGGCCAAAATGGGGATATGCATGCTGTCTATTGCCCCACCACAGTTAGGTAATTCCATTGGTGCAAAGCCATCCACTATTTCCCACACATTACTCGGAGTCACAGTCCTTCATAGCAGAAGGCAATAAATGGCCCTGCACACTTCCATAACCCCAACCCGTATGGTGGACTTCTGAACTCCAAACTGATTCATGACTGACCGGTAGCACCTTCGAGTTGCCAGCTTCCACACAGTGATCACCACTTGCTTTTCCATCGTGAGGCAGCTCTCATTTTGGTGTCCTTATGCTGGAGGGAAGAGGCGAGCTCTGCACACAGCTCCAGGAAGGTGGCTTTGCGCATCCGAAAATTCTGAAGCCACTCCCCATCATCCCACTCCTGCATCAGATTCCAATCCTACCACTCAGTGCTTGTTTCCTGAACCCAATAGTGAAAATATACTTTGTGTGGCTGCTCCATGAATTCCAACATCAATCCTGAATTGCTTCTGTCCATGGCACACAGCAGGGTGGGCATCACAGATTCCTTTTCAGATTCACAGCTCATGAAATACTGCAGGATCAGCCACATGGTGTTCATAATGCTCATTACAAGACTGGTGAGCAGTGCAGGATCCATGCTTTCAGGCAGAGATGGTGGGTGCACAGTTTACAGAGGAAATTGAAAAATGGCACAAAATGTAGTCAGAAGCCCATGGAATGATGGGACAGAGAAAATTGCATCATGGGATGGTGAGTCCACCCCCATGATGCATTGCAATCCATTCCCAGAACTCCTAGCAGTATAAGGTGGCGATTTGCACAGTGGGATAGCTACCCATAATGCACTGCTCTCTCTGTTGGTGCTAGAGCATCAACTGTAGATGCGCTCTGCCAACACAAGGAGCATTTGTTACCCAGGGTTTTCAGGACCCAAAGCAGTGGTAACAACTGTTTTTCTCCAGGTGGTGTCAGGAATAAATTAATGGAGGCACAGCTCATCTGTCTGGCACAAGCAGGAGTGCTTTAATCTAAAACTCTTTTTTTTTAAATTAGCTCTCAAGTGCACACACGCGCTGTCACAGTAGGGTTAAAGCATTTCAATACATTTATTGTTACCCAAAAAGTCTGACATAGTTCTGAGGAATCAGTGGATAGGCTTCGGGGGGCGGCACTGGGGTATCATATCCTTGGCCAAAGAAAGCCTCCTCGGACTGCTCCAAAGCAAAATCTTTCGCCTAATCGTTTATCGCTAATTTCAAGCAAAGCAGATAACCTATTGTGACTCCTAGTGGGTCACCATGGTAACTCTTAACAGGTCACCAATTCTCCTACTTTCAACAAAACTACTCATTATCTCTTATAATCAAAACATTTCTAGTCATAACAATAATAAAACTTACATGTTAAAGGTGTCAGAGGCTCAAACGACCAAGGTTGGTTGCCCAAACATTCCTTCTATTCTTACAATACATTCACTTCTTATCCCATCCTCCCATTTTGATAGCAAAGGTGCAAATGTGCCTCTCAGGGCCTAAGATTTTCCTAGCTATGTGATGTTTAGTTTTCAGCTGGCAGTGGCTGAAAATTCAAAATTGCTGACTGCAGTACTGTTGAATTCCAGAGTACATGCAGGAATATCAAATTCTGGGGTAAAATGCTGGAACAGTTTGCTCTTCTGCCCTTAATAATGTCTCTTTAAAAAGCTGCCAACTCTCCTGGACTCTATTTTCCCCACCTGCTTCCTAAGAGATTCTACCAGTAGGCATGCTCACATGGGATGGTCTACCCAGCCTGGCTTCTATGATGGGAAATGCAGGCTACAGTCTGTGCAAATCCACACCAGGACCTGAGTAGAGGGACCTGCGGTCAGGGTTCTCTGCTTGGACACAGGTGCAGGTGGTGGGAGAGACAGAAGCAGCACTGGCATTGGCTATGTTGCCTTTCCAAACCATGGTGATTTTATTCTTTTATTCTTTCTTCTTCTACAAACTCCCCTCTTTGCTAGCTTCGCTTAGTGTCTGACTTTAAAGCCCTTCTCTCCTATATCAGTCCTGAGCCCCCTTAACACACATGGGAAGGGTGATCAAAGATCAAAGGACAGGAGGCTAGAGCCTTGCAAGTGCACACTCAGCTAGCAGGCCTCTGGCCCCTACTTCCACACAATCCTTAAATACACAATCCCCAAAGAGACCACACTGAACTTCAGGCAAGTCAAGAAAAACCAAACTGACAAGCAAGTTCATTCACCCCAAGAATTAGTACTTGCTCCTCCTTCACCAGAGGATCAATCTCTCTCTCAAATGTCCCAGTTTGTTGTCCCCTATTCACTAGCTCCTTCTAGCCCCTTAGGGTACCTCTATATAGAGATAAAAAAACCTGCGTCTGGCCAGGTCAGCAGTCTCAGGCTCTGGACTGAAAACCTGGAGTCTCAGCTCTGGGACCCTGTGAGGTGGGAAGGCTTCAGCCCAAGCCTGAACATCTACACAGCAATTTTTCAGCCTGGAGTCCCAGCCCAAGTCAGCTGATGGAGGCCAGCTGGGGGGGATTTGATCCCTGTGCAGACGTACCCTTAGTGTCTGACTTTTAAGCCTTCTCTCTGAGGTCAGCCCTGCCTCCTCGTTATCTCACAAGGATGATCAAGGGTGATCAAGGATCAAATGACTGGAGGCTAGACAGCTGCAGCGGCACAGGAGCCAGCAAACAGAGCTGCTAACAGGGGAGTTTCAGTGGCAGTTCTGTTGGAGGAGCAGGTTTTTGTATTTTGCGTATTGTATTTTGTAGTTTTATGTGTGGAGGCTGGTAGGGGCAGTGTGCTGAGAGAGAAGCTGAGCCCTGATTAGGGGGAGGGGCTTCTCTGCTTAGGGGTCCTATAAAGGTAGCCATCCAGTCAGCCAGCAGCATAGACAGCTGCAACAGCACAGGAGCCAACAAACAGAGCTGTAAACGGGGGAGTTTCAGTGGGAGTTTTTGGGAGGAGACTAAGAGACCTAGGCAGAGGAATAAACAGGCTAGTGAAGGGAGTCGGTGGTGGTGCCTTTGGGGGGGTTGTTTTGCTGTAGGTGGTGGTGGTTTGCTTTGGTTTGTATTTCCTGGACTAACAGGTTTTAGGTGGGAAGGCTATGACCGATACAGAGGCAGCAGTGAAAGACACAATGAGCATGACTGGATGTGGAAGCTGTGGCACTTACACGATCCTGGAGGGGGTACCTGAAAAGAGTTTTGTCTGCATGAAGTGCCCTCTGATAGAGCTGAAGGAAGAAAAGATCCGAGGACTGGACATGCAGGTGGAAACTCTGGCTGAGTTTAGAAGGGAGTTTGAGCAGATGATGGAGCAAAGACATGAGGAGGCTGAAGGGAAAAGCTCAGACTTGCAGATGGAAGCAGGACCAAAAAATTCTGAGGGGATACTGCTGGGTGAGGAAAGTGGACAGCGGAAGCATGTGACAAAGAGAACCAGGCAGAGGAAAAGATGGGCCAGTGAAGGAGAAATAGAGCTCAGGAACAGATTTGCAGAGCTGGAAAATGAAGAAGGGGTACAGCAGGTGGTTGCTGAAGGTGAAAGGGCAAGGAAGAAGAGAAGAGCAACTAGTCCTATTGGAAGAGGGGAAGAGTCAATGGAGACACCACCACCAAATATGAGCCCCAGGAGGATATGGGATGGGTTGTGGAGGATTGCAAGGGACAATAGAAATCAAGAGGACTTGCAGCCAGAGGGAACAGGGGATAGACTGGAGAATGGCACTGTCACCAGGAAAAGGCAGGTCTATGCGATTGGGGACTCCTTACTGAGAAAAACAGACAGGCCTGTAACTAGAGCTGATCCGGAAAACAGAAGGGTGTGCTATCTGCCAGGTGCTAAGATACAGGATGTGGACCTGAGGCTGAAAAGGATCCTAACGGGAGTGGGAAAGAATCCGCTGATTGTCCTTCACGTGGGAATGAATGATACGGCTAGATTCTTGCTGGAACGTATCAAGGGAGACTATGCCAAGCTGGGGAAGATGATTAAGGAAATCGAGGCTCAGGTGATCTTCAGTGGGATTCTGCCTGTTCCTAGACAAGGGCAACAAAGGTGTGACAAGATTATGGCTATCAACAGATGGCTCAGGTAGTGGAGCTATAAGGAAGGCTTTGGGATGTATGGCCACTGGGAAGCATTCATGGACAGAGGACTGTTCTCTCGGAATGGACTTCACCTGAGTAAGGAG
>NC_133771.1:117412796-117444209 GCF_003597395.2 Chelonoidis abingdonii | reverse complement strand
AGATAGACCTTCTGGATGGGAGGCTCACACAACTGATTAAGGGAGCGTTTAAACTAGGAATTGGGGAGATGTCCCAGATAACTCCACCGCGGAACTTTAACATTGAGAGGGAAGCAAACAAGATGAAAGATCAACTGTGGCAGGAGAATGGGACATAGTAGGAGGGTGTGTAGATACCAGTTAATTAAGTGATACTGGTGGCAGATCAGCGAAGCCAACGGTGATTTAAGTGTTTGTACACTAATGCCTGGATGACCTTGTAAACTGGAGTAATAGTAATAGGATGAAATTTAATAGTGAAAAATGCAAGGTCATGCATTTAGGGATTAATAACAAGACTTCCTAATATATCTTCATCGGTGACCAACAAATACTGCTTTCATTTGACTATCCTCTGCTTCAGAACTTCACACAAGTGTTGATAGTTATCTAACCAATCTCACAAATTGCAAAATGCAGTGAGTTGGGAGTTTATGATTACAGAAAGTTCCATGACTAGATGATTACTGGTTGTTCTTATCTCAGTATATTCAACTGATGACATTTTCCTACCATTCATTCTTTATCTTCAAAAAGCAGCAAGATAGCCAAGGTAAAAACCCTTAAAACACTAGGTGGTGTAGCCGGTTAGTGCACTAACCTATCAACTGTGAAGATCTAATTTAAAGTCCTTGCTCAAGTCACAAATAGATATACATTTTGTAGTCCTATCATAGGTAGTTCTGGATATCTGTTGCTTTTACAAGGACACCATGTAATTTGTCATGATAGTAATATCAGTGCTGTTCATGAAGCCTCCTAAGGAATGGAACAGCAGAGCGTCTTTTAGATTAGGACTAAGATGTACTGAGGAGATCTGCATAGGAACTCTTACATGGTATTTACCTACATGATTCTTAGCTCTGTTTAGTTCTATTAGCCCTTGTATTCATAGCATCAAACTTACTCACAATTTAGGAATAAATACAATGAAAACAAAACATCTCTGTGCACAAGGAGTAGAGTAGAGAAGAGAAGCAGGGCATTAACAAGGAAGTTTCTGCTCACTTATTCTTCAGTGTTAACAAATATAGTTACAAAATTAAAATGAAACGAAATTTAATTCAGCATGAAGAACATTGTCAGAACAGATGGATGCTAGTAAATGGCATTATCCTACAATATATGTGCAGGAAAGACAGGCAAATTCTGCTCTCACGTAGCAAGACACGGGAGAGGAAACTACGTACCAAGATCTCCCCACGTATGTACCTTGAGAATTGGACCATGTCCCCTCACAAGCCAAAGAGTCACTGCTATACAAAGAAGGGTGGTGGTATGGAGCTCAAGGATATCTGGGGGAATCTGACATCACCTCTGTAGTTCTCAGGGGCATCACTATGAAAAGCAAAACTCTCTCTGTTGCTTGCTAGCTTTCCCTGCCCCCTTCCTTCAGGAGGCATTGTCTCCAAACAATGCTACACACTACTCCCTTTGACTGGGGAAAACCACAAAAGGGAAAATTTAAGGAGGAAGGAGCAGTGGGGAGAACCTCAGAGATCCCCACTGGGGAACCTACACATAGTTAAGTAGCATCTTGCTCCCCGTCTCCAACCCCACTGCTCCAACACCCTTGTCCTACCCCACTCCTTTCCACTGTCCAATAAACTAGAAAGAGCATCTGGCCCAAAGACAGGAGCTGCTCTCACAAACATTCAATTCTCTTCCTCCTTCTTATTTTTTTTTTTTTTTATTACAAATAGCTCCATGACTGCATAGGACATGACAGCAAATTAACAACTGCACTATTTTTTTAAATAGCTGCATTATCTGTCTTATTACAAGCAGCTAATTTAAAAGGCAGTGCTTTTGCTCTGCCTCACTAGGACCACGTTTAGCGGAGGATAAGCGAAACTGGTCAACTTCATATTCTTCTGCATCAAAGAGATAAAAGTGTATAGGCTCACCCTACCATTCAAATCCTCTCCCCCAAAAAGGGAATCCTCTCTTTATTGAAAGGCTAAGAGACAACACCTAACCTTTGAACAGCTCTGGGCATCTTGCAACAGTTTCTATAAAGCGTGATATGTAACAGGAAAGTTACCTGGGTTTTTGTAGATGCTGAGCACATCCTTGAAATAATGAGGTAAGAATCTTTCCAGTAAAAGCAGCACATCCTCTAGCTCTTCCAGAATCCCCACAAGCAGGAAATTTTCATTCACGTTCAGTTTTGCTCTTTCGAGGGCCCATTCTCCAGGCTCCCTTTAAGGATTTAAAAAAAAAAAGTCTTTAAATGGTGTGTTTGCTTTGGAAATTCAAATGAAGAACATGATTGCTAGAAAAAAAATTATGATGGAAGGAGTCGTGGGGAAAACCTCACACAGATTCCCACTGGGAAATCTATACGAAGTTAAGAAAGCATCTTGGTTCCCTGACTCAAATATGCTCATATATGTCTTTTCATAGATTTGCAAGCAGGCTTTGTGATATTATGTTTACTGGAGTTATGATTAGATGGAAAAAGATCTGGAAAGAAAACGGAAGAATGGAAAGGTATATGTGACTTCCAAAGCTCATTATGAATCATATAGAAGCAGTTTAGCATGTAAAAATGTGACTATTTTATAATTAAGTTAGATACAGTACAGCAGTACTAAATTCTCTAGATAGCTTTAACTGACAGAGGTTCCAAACTTCTTACCCATAAAACAGTATCAGCTCAGAAAATTCACAGCATGTGACAAAAAAGTTATTTTGATAATGTACAGCAGTGCTTATTGCTTCCTATGGAAATGTAGCTTACATGGTCTTCCTTTTCTTTACAGAGACTTTGCCTATTTTTATTCTTTCCATTCATATTAGTTAAGACCACGTTTTTATTTTTTTCTACACTTTTCTCATGGTCTGGACAGTGGGCACACGTTGTGGTATTGCAATGACTACAGCGTGATAGCATCATGTTTTTAATAGCGCCCACCAGAAATACTTATTGGCCCCTCTCAGAGTGGAAAGTTTTCACCACCACTTACACTTTCTGAAATGATCAGTATTGCTGAAGGCCTGCAGATTTACCTATAGGTTCACACTAGCTGGTATAAAGAGATGTAGGCCCATGGACTCCAATGATTTACAGCAGTTGAAGGTACGTTGCATAATTCTTTGTAACATTAACTTGCATTTCCTGCAATCAGCGCACTCCTTCCTTTCATAAGCACACATTCTGCAGCAGTGGTGTCCAACCTTTTCAGTTATGAAAGGCATTCCAGGGCAGGGGGAAAAGGGGGATAAAATGAGATCCAACAACTGGTTCAGTCTCTTTCTTTCTCTATCCCGGTGCAGTGTAAATCAGCTCGGGAGCTGCTCCAACTTGCACAAGCTGACAACAGTTCCGTAGGAACCATATGTCATTTTAGGGACAACTGGACTGTAGCCCACTTGAACAACTCTCCTTTCCCAATCTGACACATGCCCTGCACAAGGGGCTACACGAAGTGGGGGAATAGGCTTTGCTTATGAGGCTGTATGCACACTGGGGACTGAGCAGTGCAAAGGGAGTGGCATGGGACAAAGAATCTGTCCCAAATTATTGATAGTGGCCCGTAGACCATTTTGAAATAGTATGTTTGACCCTCCGGCTGAAAAAGTTGGACACCACTGTTGCAGAATATGACCTTATGAAAGGAAGGGTGAGGTTGAGGGTCAGGTCCTTGCTCTGAGGAAAGCCTTGGGTGGGTGGGGCTGGGTCCTACCCCTGGGGAGTAGAGCTGGGAGGCCCTCGGTGGGGTTGCAGAGCAAGATCACCCTGCACTCACCCCACAGTGGAGGCTCCTGTCCCTTCAGGGCTGGGCCTAGCTCTCTGCAGTGCAATCTGGCGCATGGGGTGATAGCACCACCTCAGTTTGGGTCAGCCACCCCTCCATCATATCCTCACTGGACAGAAGCTGCAGGAGCTGCCGCTGAAGGTTAAATTCTCATTTTATGTAGTTTACGTTCTTTTTCATTTTATTTTATGTTATTTCACATTTGCACACAAAGCTCTAATTATAGTGTGTACTCAAAGAAAAAAATGCAAAATTTACACCCTCCACTTAAAAAATTCCTTATATATATTATTTCATAATAAATACATACTGTTACCACACACTGTCACATGAGTCATGTTTTCCCCTATATTCACAATTGGGAACAACTGTTGTCTCTCTGATACTACTCTGTGTGGTAACTATTGGCAAGTATTCAATGTCTATTGCTGTACAGAAATGAGGTATGTGTGATATACATTTACCTGCATCTTGGATGCTGTCCACAGAAATACGGTATGATGTAAAATAACCTGGGATTGGAACATTCAGGGTAGTTTTCAAGAATACATATGTTAATATCCTAGGGAGAAAGAAAGGAAAACAAAGTTAAATATCGTATCTCATCATCTCCATAAAAATGTGCTCTTTTCTTTCCTACCTAAGTAAAGTTTTCCCATACTTCATGGTGTAGCCCTGACTGCACTGAATCTACACTTAAGTCCCTCAAGAATAACTTGCAGGATATTTAACATTTCTGAAATTCATTAGCATAGGAAAAATTTTCTGTGAGCATCACAACATCTTGCTGCAACATCATGCTGTTATTCTGTTGCAGTGAACACATCTTCAAAGCAAGGTTTTAACTTCACACCCTTTGATTAAAATGTACTGAAGAACAACTTTGGTATGAGACTGTTTTTGAACATAGCCAGATTAAGCATCAATTTATTAACACCATTATTACAGTCTAACTACATTATCACTGTATAGGTATGACATTTCAGCATGCTATAGTTATAGGAAGTGCAGACCTTTAGCTACTCTCGTATTAACTCTAGGGCTGTTAATCGCTGTTAACTCACATGAGTAACTAAAAAAATTGCAATTAATTGCCATTTTAATTGCACTGCTAACAATGGAATACCAACTGAAATTTATTAAATATTTTTGGATGTTTTTCTACATTTTCACATATATAGATTTCAGTTACAACACAGAATACGAAGTGTACAGTACTCACGTCATCCTTTTTAGAGTGCAAATATTTGTAATAAAAATAATATAAACAAAAGAAATAGTATTTTTCAATTCACCTTATACAAGTAATGTAGTGCAATCTCTTTATCGTGAAAGTACAACTTACAAAGGTAGATTTTGTTTGTTTGTTACATAACTGCACTCAAAAACAAAGCAATGTAAACTTTAGAGCCTACAAGTCCACTCAGTCCTACTTCTTGTTCAGCCAATCGCTAAGACAAACAAGTTTGTTTACATTTATGAGACATAACATTGCTCGCTTCTTATTTATGTCACCTGAAAGTGAGAGGCATTCGCATGGCACTTTTATCGTCAGCAGTGCAAGATTTTTACGTGCCAGATATGCTAAACATTCATATGTCCTTTCATGCTTCAGTCATCATTCCAGAGGTCATGCTTCCATGCTGATGATACTCATAAAAAAAATGCATTAATTAAATTTGTGACTAAACTCCTTGAGGGAGAATTGTATGTCTCCTGCTCTGTTTTACCCACATTCTGCCATATACTTCATGTTATAGAAGTCTCGAATGATGATCCAGCACGTCGTTCATTTTAAGAACACTTTCACTGCAGATTTGACAAAATGCAAAGGTACCAATGTGAGATTTCTAAAGATAGCTACATCACTTGATGCAATGTTTATGAATCTGGAGTGCCTTCCAAAATCTGAGAGAGACGAGGTGTGGAGCATTCTTTCAGAAGTCTTGAAAGACCAACACTCCAATGCAGAAACTACAGAACCCAAACCACCAAAAAAGTAAAGCAGCCTTCTCTGGTGGCATCTGACTAAGATGATGAAAATGAACATAAAATCATAGAACTGGAAGGGCCTTGAGAGGTCATCTATTTCAGTCCCCTGCTCTTAAAAATCCCCAATGATGGAGATTCCACAACCTCCCTAGGCAATTTATTCCAGTGCTTAACCACTCATAGTTAGGAATTTTTTTCCTAATGTCCAATCTAAACTGCCCTTGCTGCCATTTAAGCCTATTACTTTTTGTCCTATCCTCAGAGGTTAAGAACAACAACTTTTCTTCCTCTTCCTTGTAACAACCTTTTATGTACTTGAAAACTGTTATGTCCTCCCTCTGTCTTCTCTTCGCCAGACTAAACAAAACCAATTTTTTCAATCTTCCCCATAGATCATATTTTCGAGACCTTTATTCATTTTTGATGCTTTTCTCTGGACTTTCTCCAATTTGTCCACATCGTTCCTGAAATGTGGTGCCCAGAACTGGACACAATACTCCAGTTGAGGCCTAATCAGCGTAGAGTAGAGCGGAAGAATTACTTCTCAAGTCTTGCTTCCAATACTCCTGGCTACTAGATCCCAGAATGTTTGGTTTTTTTGTAACAGCATTACGCTGTTGACTCATATTTAGCTTGTGATCCCTTATGACCCCCAAATCTCTTTCCACAGTATTCCTTCCTACGCAGTCATTTCCCATTTCATATGTGTTTAACTGATTGTTCCTTCCCAAGTGGAGTACTTTGCATTTGTCCTTATTGAATTTCATCCTATTTACTTCAGATCATTTCTCCAGTTTGTCCAGATCATTTTGAATTTTAATCCTATCCTATCCAAAGTAGTTGCAACCCCCTCCCAGCTTGGTATCGTCCTCAAACTTTATAAGTGTACTCTCTATGCCATTATCTAAACCATTGATGAAGATATTGAACAGAACAGAACCTAGAACCAATCCCTGTGGGACCCCACTCATTATGCCCTTTCAGCAAGACTGTGAACCACTCGTAACTACTCTCTGGGAATGATTTCCAATCAGTTATGCACTCACCTTATAGTAGCTCCATCTAGGTTGCATTTCCCTAGCTTGTGTATGAGAAGGTCATGCGAGACAGTATAAAAAGACTTACTGAAGTCAAGAAATACCACATCTACAGCTTCCCTCCTATCCACAAGGCTTGTTACCCTGTCAAAGCAAGCTATCAGGTTGATTTGACATGATTTGTACCTGACAAATCCATGCTGACTGTTACTTATCACCTTATTATTTTCTAGGTATTTGCAAATTGATTGCTGAATTATTTGCTCCATTATCTTTCTGGGTACAGAAGTTAAGCTGACTGGCCTGTAATTCCCCGAATTGTCCTTATTTCCCTTTTTATAGATGGGCACTATATTTGCCCTTTTCCAGTCTTCTGGAATGTCTCCCATCTTCCAGAATGTCTCCAGTCTTCCATGACTTTTCAAAGATAATTGCTAATGGCTCAGATTTCTTCTCAGTCATCTCTTTGAGTATTCTAGGATGCATTTCATCAGGCCCTGGTGATTTGAAGACATCTAACTTGTCTAAGTAATTTTTTACTTGTTTTCCCTATTTTAGACTCTGATCCTACCTCATTTTCACTGGCATTGGTTATGTTAGACGTGCATTCGCCACCAACCTTCTTGGTGAAAACCGAAACAAAGACGTCATTAAGCACCTCTGCCACATCCACATTTTCTGTTATTGTCTTCCGCCTCACTGAGAAACGGGCCTACTCTGACATGCATTGGTCCACACTGCTTTGGATCGTTATTGAGCATGGATGCATGTTCTCTGGAATGGTGGTTGAAGCATGAAGGGACATACAAATCTTTAGGGCATCTAGCATGTAAATATCTTGCGACACTGGCTACAACAGTGCCATGAAAACACCTGTTCTCATTTTCAGGTAACACTGTAAACAAGAAGCAGGCAGAATTATCTCCTGCAAATGTAAAAAAACTTGTTTGTCTGAGAGACTGGCGGAACAAGGAGGAGGACTGAGTGGATTAGTAGGCTCTAAAGTTTTACATTGTTTTATTTTTGAATGGAGTTTTTTTGTACATAATTCTAAATTTGTAAGTTCAACTTTTATGATAAAGAGATTGCCCTACTGTACTTGTAATGGGGGAATAGAAAAATTCGATTTCTTTTGTTTTTTACACAGCAATTCTTTGTAATAAAAATAAAGTGAGCACTGTACACTTTGTATTCAGTGTTGTAACTGAAATAAATTTATTCAAAAACATATAACACATCAAAAATATTTAAATAAATGGTATCCTATCATTGTTTAGCAGTGCGATTGTGATTAATTTTTTTAGTCGCTTAACAGCCCTAACTAACACCTTTTCAGTTTCACTTGCTGTTAAACTGTCAAGACAATTTTTTGGGGGGCGGGGCTGAATTTTTGTATGCTTGTTCTCAACCCAGAAAGGAACTTTTGAAAGAATGAAGATAGCATGTTTTGCCAGGTCAAAGTTATGTCTATTAAAACAAAAATGAAAAATCAACACTTTCCTCATATATCCCAAACAGAAATTTTACACACAGAACACTCTGAGAGACCTTAGGGATAAGCTATATGTGTCAATGAAATCAGTTCTGCAATTTTAAAACTATGAGCATTTAAGGTTTCTCCATACCAGTAGAATTCACTTTTATATACCCAGTAATACAGAAAACTACATCTAAGGAAAGCAGCTGGAGTTGGGTTTCCATAGCATAATTTGGAATTTCTTGATTTGTGTAGTATCAGAGGGGTAGCCGTGTTAGTCTGAATCTGTAAAAGCAGCAGAGTGTCCTGTGGCACCTTATAGACTAACAGACGTTTTGGATCATGAGCTTTCGTGGGTGAATACCCACTTCGTCAGATGAATGTAGTGGAAATTTCCAGGGGCATGTATATATGTGCTAGCAAGCAAGCTAGAGATAACGAGGTTAGTTCAATCAGGGAGGATGAGGCCCTGTTCTAGCAGTTGAGGTGTTAAAACCAAGGGAGGAGAAACTGGTTCTGTTGCTGGCAAGCCATTCACAGTCTTTGTTAACCCTGAGCTGATGGTGTCAAATTTGCAGATGAATTGAAGCTCAGCAGTTTCTTTGTGTAAAATCTCAACATTAGTGGTAAAGTACTTTATTTTTCTCAATGTAGGTAACAGGATAAAAAAAATCTGGACTTCAAAATTCTCATAGCTTGTTAATCTTAAATGAACCTAAACTGAATATTATAGAAATTTCAGATTCTATTTAACATATTAAATGATCCTAAAGACTTTAAATAATGAAGAATTATATTTTAACATAGATACTTGTGTCTTACAAATATTTTTCTATCCATTTCGCCATTAATCTACTGTAAGTTATGAAAACTGCCTTTCCTTCTCTCATAATCAAAATGAGAAAAACGACATCTTTCAGTGCCCTCCTGGTAAACTGTAACTTTGAATATAATTGGGCGGGACTCTATTTATAATATAGTCAGGTATGTATTTTCAAATGAAGACTGAAGATAACAAATGTGAAGTGAAGGTGCGTCACAAGGTCCACAGAGGAAGTCGTGAACTAAATAAATGGCTTTCAACTAGACACGTAACTGTCAAAAGGAAACTAAAAAAAATAATGTGGAAAACCAGTCAGCAATCCCAATCAGTTGTGACCTCTCCTGCTTACAAGGCTGTTCTCAATGCAGTTCTTTAGTCAACAGTACAGTATTATACTTATTATGAATAGCCAAGGAAAATTTTTCTGTTCTACTAAGAAACCTCATGATCCTCTAACTGCTTTTTAAATGTTTGTTGCTCAGTGTCTATTTGTGGGTCAAATTGACCATTACATCCTGACAATCTCACGTGACATGTATTAAGTACGACTACACTTAAGAAAAACAAAGAAAAGCATAACTTTCTTCAAGCCTGGATGGTTCTGAACAACCAGATGGTGATGGAGGAAAAAGTGTAAACATGAATGCTCAGATGCTCAACAGGGTAAATAGAAAATGAAAGAAGGAAAGGTACGATTTCCTACTTTTTAAGGCTGTAGAAATACCTGCCTTGCTCCAATGATACCATAAAGTCAGGGTAGTGGTTTGAATGAAGGTTCCCAAATACAAATGTAATGAAGATTTACTGAATGAAGACTGTTATTGTATGTTATCACAAGTTACTAAGACATTTTTGTGGCGATTCAATGACTATAATACATAGCTTTAACCCTGCATAAATATGATTTTAATCAGTCAGTGTTTAATGTTTCATTTAATGTATATCAAGTATGATAGACCCAGTCCAGTTGGAAATAGCAGAGTAGTAGAAGGGAGATATACGGGCCATTGGATAAGCAGTTTTCTCTTCCCTGACTGACCACAGCAGGAGCAGCTCCAGGCTAATGAGAACACCTGACTCCAATTAACCTGCTAAGACTCAGGTGAGGCCGTTAAGAACCTGACTCTAATTAAGGCCCCTCTGATGCTGTAAAAAGGTCTCACTCCAGTCAAGCCAGAGGGAGCCAGAGGAGAGGAAGTGTGTGCAAGGAACTGGGAGCAAGAGGTGTGCAAGAAGTTGAGAGTGAGTAGGCATCTGCTGGAGGACTGAGAAGTACAAGCGTTATCAGATATCAGGAGGAAGGTCCAGTGGTGAGGACAAAGAAGGTATTGGGAGGAGGCCATTGGGAAGTAGCCCAGGGAATTGTAGTTCTCGTGCAACTATAACACGAGGCAGCTGCAGTCCACAGGGCGCTGGGCTGGAACCTGGAGTAGAGGGTGGGCCCGGGTTCCCCCGAAACCTCCCATCTCCTGATCAAACACAGGAGGAATTGACCTGGACTGTGGTTTCTACCAGAGGGGAAGGTCTCTGGGCTGTTTCCCAACCCACAAGGTGAATCTGTGAGGCAAGCAATTCTGCCAATAAGCGCAGGACCTACCAAGGTACAGGAGGAACTTTGTCATACAAGTATGTATTTGGGCATCTTAATACAAAGCCATATAAAGACAAGATGATGAATTTCCATTTAATCAGTTTTTTAACATTTTCCATTTTCAAATTCTGGCAGAATTTGGTCCTTCCTAATGAATGAAGAATACTAGTAACACCAGCTAGAGTGTGCCATATGGTAAGCAGACGCTATGCAAACTTCCTCACATAGCACTGACAATGCAACTCCAGCCAAACATTTAGCAGCCAATGCTATTCTGGTGTGAGGCCCCTCCAATGGCAGTCAGTTGTACTAAATTGTGCCAGACTGTGGGTGTTTTCTGAGAATGAGAAATGTCCACTAGAGACCAACCCTCAAAGCCATTTCAATATCCAAACCGAATTCCAGAGGTAAGAAGCTAGTGCCTCAGCCTATAATCCGACCAGGTCACAATTTAACAATGTTCTGTCCCATTCTCTGTGATACAGCCAATGCTAAATGACTGACTAGCACTCTTCAGATGTCACAGTTATTCTGTCAACAAGGTAATTAAATGATTGAAAAGCATTCAGTCATGATGATTTGACCATTTCACTTTGGCACTGAAGTAAGTCTCTCTAGGTATTTCTTAATACACCCACTAGTGCAGTATCTGAGCAAACATGAAGTTAGGAGTCAGTCAGAAAGAGAACTCTAAAACAACCACCGATTATTTTCTTTTTGTGTGTGACTGTGAAAGTGACTACCAAGATATTTTTTTTTCTTTTTTCCTTTTTGTTTCATTCCCTCTATGCTAGTTATTGATAGAAAGGGAAAGAGATGAGTCTCACATTTCATCCTGAAGAGAGAGAGAGATCCTTGATCATCCAGATAACTAGCAGAGGAGAGTTCCACAGACTGAGGACAGCTGCCCCGAAAGGCCAATCCTCTGTATGTTTGAGATGCATGCTACATAGTCAGCTCTGTTGGATAGAGGTAGCTATTCAGGAGGATCCTGACCACAGACAGAAAGAGAAGTGATCTTTGATATAGTTGAGGGGTTCAGGTCACCAAGGCCTTTGAAGATAAAGATGAGGTATTTGATGCCCTGTATCATCTAGTTTCTTCATGGCAATCATATTTATCCAGAATTACAATAAACTGCAGCAGTGGAGTCTAGGGTGATGAATGTGCAGGCTGTTGTGGCTAGGTAGCATTAATCAGAAAGGGGCATGGCTTATTAGCCACTCAAGTTTAATAAGAGTACTTTGGTTATTGAGTTAAAAGCAGCGGTGCAAGTATAGTGGTATGGTACACTTCGCTATACCAGTAGCTATTTATCAATTTCTGCTTTTTTCTCCACTTTGGTTCCCGGGGAAAAGGAGCAGAACGTAGGGCTGTTGGGCAGCCCCACACCGGCAGCTCCTCCAGCCCCACACCGGCAGCTGCCCACAGCCCTGTCCTCTGGTGGGGCTGCTGTAAGGACCTCAGGCAGGGCGACTCAGAAGACACAGCTGCGTGGAAGGGCTGGAGGCAGTACAGCAGCTGCACCGGAGGAGCTGCATGTTCTGCTCCTTTCGTCACTGCAATTCCTGGGATATCCCTGCAGTTCAGGGCTCTCCTGGGAACTGCAGCAGCAAAAGGAGCAGGACATGGGGCCACCTGGCGGCCCTGCACCGGTGGCTCCCCCGGCACAGCTGTACCACTCCCTAGCCCTTCCATGCAGCTGCATCTTCTGAGTCCTCCTGCCTGGGATCTGTACAGCAGAAATCTCCAGCACAGTGGGAGGAGAACAGAGCTCCCCAAGGTAACGTGGGATGGATGTGGATCATGGGGAGGAGAGGGGTCACGTGCCTCCCCCCTGCTTTGTGTCCCTCCCATGAGTGCAGCTTACCAGCAAGAAATGATTGCTACTTGCACCACTGGTTAAGAGTTATTCAGAAACAATATGGAGCCTAGATGGACTCGAAGATTGTGCACCATTTCAATGATTGAAAGCCAGATGCCTCAACTGAGGGCAATGTTATAGTTTTGGCTTTTTCTACAAAAAATTTCTCTTCCCCATGACCACCACCTTATTCTTGCCTTGGTTTGGCTTCAGCCAGTTAGTTTTCATCTAGATTTTTATCTTATTTAGGTACCCTTGAGGGTGTTGTGTTGGAAGTGAAGGCGATGCAGCCCTAGGTATCATCTGAAGACCATGGGATCTCACCATCTCCTGTATAAGTTTCATGAATGGGATGGGGGATAAAACAGCTCTCAGTGAGCGTGCTTACAAGATGCAGTTGCAGTCTTTTGTCATCTGTGCAAAACAAATGATCTTTCAGGCAGCTGAACAAATGACTTAAAATATGATCATGATTCTAGGTAGACTGCCATTTTTATAATACTAGGTCCAGGAAACCAAAGTACAGAGCAATTTAATTTTGTGATGAAAACTGAAGTTTCATTGTAACTGGAGCCTACCTTTAGATGACTGTGGCCCCTAGAATATCTGAAGGGTCCCTCCCTTATTCATGCGGCTGTGAGGGAACATCTGTGAAAAGTCTTCCTCGCTCCATGACTGGAGGTGCAACAGATTGTTCTTCCTCACACACACACTGTCCCATACAAGAAAGTTGCAAGGGGCTCCTTCAGCATGACTCCTTGTCACCTCTATAGAGGAAAGACAGGGTTGGGGAGTGGCACTTCTACAGGTCCCTGCCTCCCTTCCATTGAGACGCTGATCAGAGGAGAGGTGCTAGGCCCTTCTTCTCTATGAAACTTCACCTCTTGCAGGGGCTTACACCAAAGGTAAATATTTTCAGGTTATTAACAAGTTGAAACGTACAAACAACAAGGAAGTGATTAGCAAGGAAGGAACCAAGCCTTATCAGAGGCACCAAATACTGTAAAGGCAAGCGTATTTACATTTTAGCAAACCCTAGACAAAGTTGAGATGGGATTTGTTTTATAATCTTTATCTTCACTCATATTTCTTTTAATCTGTTCTTCCCTATCCCCCAACTTTTAAAATATATATTTTTTTCTTTACAGAGAGTATCCAGTAATGTATAGATCCTAAAACAGCTTCTTAGAAATACCATAGTGTTTCAGGGGTCAAATCCCCCTCCATCACATTTCTGATAGCAGCTGAAAAGGGTTTTCCTTAATCCTGGGACTCTTAAATGCCCACAAGAAACTCATTAATCAGACTTTCAATTTAGCCTTCCCCCAAACTGACCTAAATCACATATTTAAAAAACAACAACAGTATCTAGAGAATGAAGGAGAGAGAGGGGAACTAAAATATCAATCTTCTGTTCACTAATACATTTGTAAGGCACTCAGTTACCATAGTGATGAGTGCAGTAAAACAACCCACATAGAAGGATTAGAACAATGTTCTTTGGAAAGTTTTTAGGGATCCTTAGCAGTATCATGTAGGAAAAACAAAAACACCCCATAGAGCCAATTCATTCGAATCACACCCTTGTCCACATCTTGTTTGAAGATTAGTTCAAAACAGAAGCCCTTCTGTGGAACACGTAGGACTGGGCAGTCTGTTCTCAGGAAATAGTTTATTCAATGAATTTCACCCTCAGTTTACTGTTTGCAAAAGGACAGATTTTCATTATTCCCAGTTGTTCACATGCTCTCTGTGAACACATTCAGTCAATAAGTTATTTGCTAATAATTTATTTTAACTGTTATTAGGTGTGTGTGAAGTCATACAATATTAATTCTATTCTGTCCGGATGACAAGCTTTCACAAAGGAGAATGAAAATCACTGAGATTTCAAGATGGCTGCACAACTCCTTTGGGTTCTATGTCCCCAATCCTGCAAATTCCCCCATACAGGTGCCCCCCTCCATTTGTGCAGAGCCCTTCAGAAATCAGTGGGGCTCAGTGTGGAGCAACTTGAAGGATTGAGGCCTAACACGTTTGTGTAACCCTTCTGCCCATCAGAGTTGGCAGCAACAAGGGTTGGGTTCAGTATCTAGGGGTTCCGTGCCAATAACACAATGCACAACTGGCTTGAGCCCCCATCCAGTGACCTGGGACAATTAGATACCACCCCCCTGGGCCTCTAAGAGGCAATACTGACCCTCTCACAAGCATAGAGTCTGAATGTAGCAAAAGCCTTTTAATAAAGGAGGGAAACAATGCGGCGTTATGTTGGGGAAACATGACAAACAGGATTCATAACACAAACCATGAGCAAAAGACCCACCCCCAAGTAAGTTTGGCAGTGTCCTTTTCCCCTCAGCAACCCAAAAGTCACCCCCTCCCACCGTTTCTGTCCTCGGTCAGTGCAGCCCCCAGAGTTCAGAAGTTCATCTGCACAGTTTACCTCCCAGCCTGGGGGGAAGTGGGGGAAGGTATGGGGGGAATCTCACATGCTTCACTGCTTGGGTTGATGGCTGATTGCCATGCCTCTCTGCAGGGTTCTGCTGCATTCTTCACTGCTAGCCGTGCCTCTCCGCCAGCCATCCTGCTAGCCGCTCACCAATATGTCTTCAGCCCGTCCGCACTTAACACAGCTCTCAGTGATTTCAGCTGTTAGTGGGAGGACCCCAATGCTGGTGCACTGAGAACCAAAGTGGGTCTAATGCTTAGATCTAGGAAGTGATTTCAGCTCTGCAGCATGTAACAAGACTCCTAATGGAGTCAAAATTAGCTCTCTTACACAGTGGAGAGAGGAGGGGTCAAAGTGGTGTTTCAGACCCTCAGAAAGGGCCCTCACTACCAGGTACACATACCTGTCCCCAGCCTCTCTTAGGTCACTGGGCTTTGGAACCCCTGCCTAGAGAGTGCTACTTAGTTGAGGGTGAGTCCCTCTGCTGGGGGTCCCACAGCAGTCAAAGTGACTATTTGGGCAAGCAGTTGCTTCATGCTAGGCAGGGTAGGTGTGTCCATGCAAACCAGATCAGCCCCTGAAGTCCTTTTCCACAACTCACCACCAGATTTCAGGGTAGAGCTCATTCTGACTCTGCTTACATTTGTATAAGTCCTCATGAGACTTTCTGCACATGTTCTCACAAAAAATATCACATACAGAAGCTTGAAAAAATGAATAAATTCACTTGATCTTTTTACACGATCTATTCAAACAAATGTTTACAAGTTTTTTTTGCAATATTCTCTCAGTTCTAGCCTTCTGATTTGCAGAGACTCATGCTCATTAAGTGCCACTCAGTGAAAACATGGCCCATTTGCTCTTCCTCAGGATTACTGATCTGAGTGGCCGCACTGCAAAGAAGTCCAGCAAAGAACAAATTTGGAGCCTTAAAACAAGTCAGCCCAGGAAGATGAGAGGAAGCAAGTAGAAAGTAGTAAGGAAAAGGTAAAGGTTTCTTTTTTAGAAATTATTTTCTTTACATGAAAAAATATAGACATTACACAAATGTGGAAAAAACAATTTCTTAATAAGGAAGACACTAACATTAGTTTTTTTATTTTTTCCCCTCCAGCAAGAAACAGGATGGTTGTCACTTTTCATGAATACACAAAATGTAGGTTTGGTGCCACAGGACTTTTGTTTGGAATGGCCATTTTAGATTATTATATGATTGGACATTTATCACCAACTTTTGTACTCAGACTGATTTTTCATTTTAAAAAGGGCATTTATTTGCTGCCAGCATGACTTTTCCAATTGAAAATGTGGATACTTGTAGCTGGGAAAACATGAATGTTAAAAAAAAAATAAAATAAATAAAAAAAAAATAAAATAAATAAAAAAAAAAGGCAGGGAACTAATTTCTAGCTGCATCAAAAATCCTAGTTTCACTACAGCCTCCTCACCTTCCACTACTCTCATTTCCCTAAGCCCTTCCCACTTCCTCCTTTCCCATCTCCCCACAGATGCAAAGAAAGTGAGAAAGAAATAAAACAGATATTACCAATACAGAGTTTCAATCCATGGAGAACATGGGGCAACGATCTAAAAAGAGGCCAACGTGGTTTCTTACTCAGTGAAAACAATGGAAGATGTCAGACATCTTTGAAAAGGGCAAAAAGCCCCAACAAAGACTGGCTGCAGATGCTCCTGTGGACTTGAGCAGGTTGCAAAAAAATATCAGCTGTGGGACTCATGATAAAAGCCTTCAGACTTGGCATGTCTCAGATGCTCTTAACTGTGATCTCCAAAGAGGAAGGTCTTCACTGATTAACTTTTTTTTGGGTCATCTTATCTTTGCATTCAAAAGAGTAGTTTGTACTTAGACACTGGACCAAGTTCAAGATTCTCTCTGCAACTAATGGGGCAGCCATGATTCCTGTCGTTTCAGGTTGATAGGTTTAGAGTATCGTCTTAAAATGTCAAGCCCATGCCTTCCAGGCACTTTAAGTTATTTATCCTTTTATCACACCCTCAAATCTTCCAGTTAAAATAGAGGACTAGAGTTATGTTTTTGTGAGCAACAGGGATATCAGCTGATGGGAGAAACATTTGGTCTTGTGGACACATGAAACTTTAGCTTGCTTCACAGTAGAGGATAACTTGTCTTTAGTTAGAATTACCCTGCAGAGCTGGACCACCTCCACTCCAAAAATTGTGTGAAAAGCAGAGAAAAAACTATTATGGCCTAGGTATTTCCCAAGTTTTAGGTTGGGAAACTTAGTTCATCTAATATTCCTCTTCCAGTGTTGCTTAAATGTGGAAACTTGACTTTTTAAATTAGTCTAGGCTAGACTATGATTTGCTTAGATTCAACCTTTGGTGCCTTAAATCTACGATAGAATTCCTGGAAGGTATTATGGCTGGATATTTGTGGGTTTTCTTTGAATTGGCTTTTCCACTTTTATTTGGCTAATTATATGTTTTTAATTTTTTTACAGACCACTTAAGCAAACATCCTGCCAGTTTTATTTCCCACTTTTTTTTGTGCGTGTGAAGGATTCTTTTGGCTAAGTAGAAATGGCATGCAAATTAAACAGCAATGTATTCAGTTCCTCTTCTAGGCATTTCGTTACATTAAGCAGCAGTTACAAAACTGATGTTTGTGCTGAATTTCTAAGGTTTCATTTTGCACTGATATACAAATTATTGATGCATTAACATCACTTAAGCACATCAACTTTGCCCACAACAGTGAAAGATTATTTATATATGATAAAATATGAAATATTTCTATGGGCTTTGGTTTTCTCACTTGCAGTATATATATTCATCTATAACGAATTATCACAAAATTTCCTTATTAGAAATCATATTAACATGTAAAGGAAAAAATTCTGCTAATGAGAATGGCAATCCTTTGATACTTATAAAGGGCTCCAAACATTTCATTTCAACCCACTAGCTCTTTAGAAAATGGGTTCTCAAAGTGGAATCACACTGAGGTATTGTTTTTTAAAAAACAACAAACTTCTTATGTTTACTTGGTAACTAATAATATCATATATAGTATTGTACTCTTCTTTGTCATTAAATAGTCTCCAAATTTATCATTAGCAGTAGGACTGCCCTTCCCGGAAAAAAAAATTATTTGGACTAAACACATCTCTGCTATTAAATAGTCTTATTTTTCCAGTTAGAAAATAAAAATGATTAATTTGTCATTACCACTGTAACAAATAAACTAATCAATTTAAATTTTAAAAGCATTACTTAAGCTATTCTGTTAAGAAGAATCACAATTTTAAATTCCTACTCAGGTAGGGCCAAATCCCTCTTTTCTGAAAGAGGAAAGGGCATATTAGCTCTTTATTCTGTGAATGGTGGCTCTGCATTGTTCTGACCTACCTAGAGAAAAGAGTACAGAGTGGCTCTGCAGCATCTCCAGTCACAACTCACACAGCTGCTGAAGACAATAGAGAACTTCTACAAATAAGAACCAGCCTCTGATCAACTATCCATATAGCCTACCCCCTCCATGCCCTTTTTTTCAGAGGCTCCCAGAAATTGCAACAACACCCTCCCACCCCACAGAAGCTGCACAAGAGGGACAAAACTAGCCCTCATGAGTAGAATGGCCTGGACCAAGTTCTGGGAGACAGTGCCATCAAAGCTACCCATGTTATTCAGGTTGGGTGGAAGAGAGAAGGTGTTTAGCCCTGATGAACACTTCCCCTGATGACGGAGGGTCCTGTTTTGGAACCGTCAGCCTATTCTTCAGCACTAGGTTACCCTGCCCCTATGTTCTCCCTCATTGCCACTTGCCTAGGGAGAATGCCCCATGGTCTGCCCCACTACAGAAAGGGGAGGCACTGCCAACTTTACTGCCTGATAACCATTGTTCAAAACCAGGGCCACATCATTCCATATGCTTTTTCCTATGGAAGGGGTGAAAGAAATGGAATAGTTTTACTAAAGTTCTGCTGGAGGGAGAAGAGTTTGTGCCAATGTGGCAGAATCACTCCCTCTGACCCTGCATGTGGGCGCTGTCTGTTGAGAGCTCTGCAGTTTTAAGGTACATAGTTAGATAATGAATGAGTGGAGCTGAGAAAGTATTACTTCTCCAGTATGAATCCCCAACAAATATATTGAAGATTTCTCCTTTTAAATAAAAACATGAACCTATCACCGTTACCTTATGCCAACTTTTGCTTCAAGTGCCAACCTCCCAAGGTAGTTTGATCCACATATGTGGCTGAGGCATCTACAGCAACATTGCTATTCACAATGCTCTGCTGCTAGGAACAAAGAGGGATCCTGGGGGCAGTTTGGAGAACAGAGGTCTCTATATGAAGCAAATGCCCTTCACAGCACCCCCAAGATCCCTGGATTACCCTGCAGACTTCATATATAAAAAAATATATACTTCACATATCAAAAAATCACAGAGCAAATCTCCCTAGCTAGCTCTGAGCACTTTTTAGGAATTTTAGTCACAGGTCTTGATTTCATTAACAGTGATGAATGCTTCCCATGAATGTTCAGAAAACTGCCTGAGGGAACACTGCATGTGGTCAAGGATTTGCTTTGCTCAGCTGCCTCTCTCCCCAAAGGACTCAAACAGCTCTCTTCCACCTGAGGTCCGTTAGCGAACCAGTCACCACAGTGCTCATGTCCCCCATAACAGTTAAAAATCATGCTTAGTGTGTCTGACAAAGGAACTATTTGCAGACAGACACTCTCTTGTTTTCAATCTATGTTTCTTTGATTTTCCCTTCCTCCCCCCTCCTACCCTTTCCCAATTCGGGGTTGGTCTTGGCAAGGTGCTATTGCTATCGAAAGGCCCTATCACAGAGGTGGGGATTGCATTTAGACCTGAACATGGTCAGGCTCAATCTGACCACCTTTTGTTAAAGTGTCACAGCTGGAGTTCTTCCAGTGACCATGCCATGTTTTCTGTCCCACAGTGTGCTCTCTTAGGCCAGCCTCGTTAAAACATATTAGATAAGCACAGCTGTCTTAGAAAACTGGAAATAGTCGGATGGTCTTTGAGGTACCTCATATCTGATCCATGACCCCTCTGTTGTTCAGGTTTGGGACCTTTCCAGGTTTAACTGAAGGAACAGGCAGCCAGTAATGTTCCCAGAATTCTGATGGTGTGTTCACACCTGCCTTTGCTGGCATGCTGCTTGAGCTTCAGCTTCCTGGTGGCAGCTGCATTCTTCCTGACACAAGGAGAGTTAGAATAATCTGCTCTGCAGGTGATCCGGCTGTGCTGTAAGGTGCTGTATTTGAGAAGAAAAGCCAGCTCAGCACCACAGAAAATGTTACTTGTCACTAAAGTAATGAATGTGCATAGTCCAGGAGCAGCAAGAAATCCAAGATGCTGAAGCTTTATGCCACTTTAGTGATCTGTGGTCAGCAGATGCATTCATTTGAGGTAGAGATCAGTTTTTCAGTGAGTTTTCTGAATTTCTTCCCTCTTCCTAGCACTGTAGTTCCATCTTTGTTGAGATCAATTTGAGGCAGCTGTTCTTCATCCAGTTATTTCTGATTCCACTACTATGTATCTACTATACAGAAACTGGGATTCTGCAAGCAAAACTGTGCCATTTGGGGGGAGATTCTCTCCTAGGCATGGGTTACTTGCCTGGGTAAAATCCAGCTCTTTCTCGGAAGTGAGTGTAGATGTAAGGAGAAACAGGGAGTAAGCAGAGCTTTGGCGTTTATTCCGCTGCTGTGATCAGTCACGTGAGCTTTCTTTGCGCAGGTCTTTATTATGTAAGCAGTGCTAGAATCATGGCTATCCCCCTGCTTAGTTATAACAATCTGATCTCATTTAAAAAAATATTCATGAATTAAAAACAAAACAAAACAAAACGATTTTTGCTACAAGGACTTAGCTTGCCTCAGGATTTACAGAATCTGCTGCAGCTATAACAACAGTGGTGAGGATTCTTCGGTGCCAGAAGCTGTATTTGGAAACTACCACTACAGCAGCTGGGAGCTTGTCACCGAGGCTGCAATTTCCTGCTGCAGCACCCTTTTGCCCTGAGCTCAGGAGATATACTGGTTCAGCTGCTACTTTGGATTATCTTTTAATCAATCCTGCCGATAGCATGAAAAGACAGCCTCACTTTTGATGTGGTAAAAGCCATGGGTTTTTATTAACTGTAAATTAATCTCATTACTTCATTCCTTTCTCTTGTCCATATTTTGTTACATTCAATCATCCAGAGAACACAATGGCCTAATTTTCAGAGGTGACTAGTAATGTCGGGTGCCTCAATTTTCAGATACTTCGCTTGCGACACCTCAAAAGGAACCTGATTTCTTGCCGATGGGTGCCCCAGTATTTTCTGGAAATCAGGCCCCGTTTAGGTGTCTTTCAGTTGGGCATCCAAAAACAGAAGCATTCCAAATGACTAGTCACTTTTTGAAACTTTAGAGCAATATAGTGTTAATTTCTGTCTCAGGTTCTTCAAAACTGACAGAGGATCTGAAGGAACATCAGGGTAAATTTCCGATTCAAATGGTGTACATTTTTGGGTAGTGGAAATTAAAAAGAAATGCAATTGTATTTCACCTTTTAAAAATGTATTAAATATAAAAGGAACAAATTTGTATCTGAGATATTGTACATAAGACAAAATGTAACCAAAACTGATTCAGTACATTGGGAAATGAACATACAAAGACAACAAATAAAAGAATAACTGAAATGGGGCTGAATACACATATAATATTAAAGACAAATTCAGTATTCTTGCCACGCTGACTCTCAGTTTGATTTAGTTGGGGATTGGTCCTGCTTTGAGCAGGAGGTTGGACTAGATGATCTCCTGAGGTCCCTTCCAACCCTGATATTCTATGATTCTATCTATATGCTACAGAACACTGAAGGTATTAGGTAAAGCAGCCAGACAAAGCAGTATACATGTTACATCAAAAATAAAAAATTGCTTCAAGATGTTTCTCTGATATTGAAATGTGCAGTTACATCTAAAAGTTTTGTTCTGATTGAGGGTTTTTTTTAATTACACCTGCTGGAATAATAAATCCAATAAAGCATTAAAATGTTATGATCATTTTCAGAATGATTTAATTTGTTTGTTTTTTTAAAAGAAATTTTCATTATAAGATGACCATATTTTTTAAATGAAAACTCTTGACTTATTGCCTTATTCCTCTAGTACTATTATTCTCCCATACACTGTTAGTAACTGTCATTACTATTTTTTTCCATCCTTGCCTATTAATATGTAGTTTATGCCATAGGCATCAATCCTGTTCTGAAAGGAAAATGACTTTGAGAGAGAGGAGGTGAGGGTGCCTGAGAGCTGGGCAAAGAGCAGCTGTGTATGAGCACTATACAGCAGTCATGAAAGGCCAAGTACAGGGTAGGGGAAAATATGGACTCATGAGATTGAAACCAAGAATAAATGCAGGACTCTTGGACAGTTCCTGAAAATGGAAAAATCCTGGTGAAACATCTGGACATTCTATTTCTTAATACTTTGCCAAAAGCAAACTTTAAAACTATAAAAGTTCTCTCAAATTATGACAGATTTGTCTGGAAAATCTATTAGGGATGAAATGATTAAATTCCTAAAAGTTTAAATGTGGAATATTCTCCACTGGTCTCCTGCCAACACCAAGTTGCATTATGCTGCTCAACAGATACTAATACTTCTAGGAAAAGGAGCAAGCTGAGGGTTCAAACCTGCAAATATTTTTGCTCACAGTGGCACTACCAGTATGGGTATGTCCACATGGCAGCTTGGAGGGTGCTGCCCACCATAAGTAGCCAGATGCATACTAGCTAGTGCACTAAAAATAGCAGTGTGGCCATGGCAGGATGGGCAGTGGCTTAGGCTAGCTATCTGAATGTGTTCCCAAGGGGTTGAGTGGGATTGCACTTAGGTGCTTAGCCTGAGATACTGCCCATGCCACAATGACCAGACTGCTATTTTTAGCATGCTACCTTGAGCAGAGCTAGCCTATGTCTGTTCACCTGCTCTGGAAAGCACGGTTCCAATTTCAGTGTAGACATACCCCAGGAGTAAAGTTACTCACCTGCATAAATCAGAGCCTAAGTATGTGATGAAGGATCAGAGCCTAAGTATGTGATGAAACATGAGTATGGAACGAACACTTTACGTTACTAAAAACTGGGACTGCACTGGCATACACCCAAATGGAACGTGTCTGAGTTTGGAGAGGCAGGGAAAAGTTCTGCATGAATGCATACGTGTGTGAAGTTACACACAATGAAAAAGTGCTGTTACCTTAGCTGAGTGGATATAAAACAGAGCTGTCTTATGAGAAATGGAATGTTCTGCACCTCTTAGTATCAATATTTATATAGTAATTCAGGGTGGAATAAATGGATAAAATGCAAGTTCAAAATATAACTGGTGCTTTATCACAACACCTCTTTAATGGCAGGAAAGGTGACTGGGGCAGCGCTCTGCCCATCATCACTTCCCTAGAAGTTTGGAGGGACTGACTCATGAAGAAAAAGACGGTTACTCACCTTTGTAACTGTTGTTCTTCGAGATGTGTTGCTCATATCCATTCCAGTAGGTGTGCGCGCGCCGCGTGCACGCTCGTCGGAGACTTTTACCCTAGCATCACTCGGTGGGCCGGCAGGGCGCCCCCTGGAGTGGCGCCGCTATGGCACCTGATATATACCCCTGCCAGCCCGACCGCTCCTCAGTTCCTTCTTGCCGGCTACTCCGACAGTGGGGAAGGAGAGGGCGGGCGTGGAATGGATCATAGCAACACATCCGAAGAAACATACAGTTACAAAGTGTGAGTACCGTCTTTTCTCTTCGAGTGCTGCCATATCCATTCCAGTAGGTGTTCCCAAGTCTTACCTTAGGGGTGGGTGCGAGTGAGACGTAGCGGAAAGTGTAAGCCGCTGAGCCGAAGGCGGCATCGTCTCTAGATGCTCAAACCAGCGCATATGCGATGTACAAGAAAGGTATGCACGGACGTACCATAGGTTAGCGCCCGGCATATTGTCCTGGATAGTAACCTGGGCCAGGAAATGATCCGGCAGCGAGGTTGGCCGGTACTGACATGTAATGAAATTTTGGATGGGCGGGAGCCGCCAATTGGGATGCTGCGCTAAGTCATATGCACGTCCGTGACAGGACGTCACCCATGAATGAAATCCGCTGGGTGAAGTTACAGGGAGACCTTCTTATATACGCTCCCGCCCACTGCTTAGAATTAAGGGGCGAGGTCGTCTGAAGGCTTAGTCTGCTAGTAGAGCAAGCCCGGCGGACATTTTCTATCTAGGGTGGTAGTTTTGCTGGTCCCGCAGGGATGCGTGGCAGGCTGCGATGTCGCAGAAGAGACCGGTAGGAAAAATGTCTGGTTTTAAATATGAAAGGCAGAGACCACCTTGGTGGAAGAAGGCTGCGTGTTGGTCGTAGGCTGCCCTATCTTTGTGAAAGATGTGTAAGGTGGGTCTACTACCAGCGCAGCCGGAGACTCAGTACCCTCTGGCCGATGGTGATATGCTCCAGGAAGGCCGCTTCCAAACAGGTAGAGTAATGAGCAGTGGCTAACGGCTCAAAAGGGGGGGTCATGAGTCTAGACAGCCCAGGTTTTAGATGCCCATGTAGAGGGAAGGAGGCTTAACCGGAGGGAAGTCCTCTCCAATCCTTAAGGAATCTGAAAAACTATTGGGGTGAGAAAAGGTGGAAAGTGCCAGACTTCTCCAGGATGCGAAGGTGGAGATTGTAACCAAATTGCCCTAATTAGAAGGAGGGCTAGGCCTTGGCCCTCTGAGATACAACAAATAGTCCGGCAACATGAAGACTGGAACTATAGGCGTTTACGGAACCATGGGACTGCTGGCGTAACCAGTAAGCAGAGCACGTTTTCCACTAGCGAAGATAGAGTTCGCCGCTCTGAGAGGTGCGCGGCTAGAGGGTTTCCTATACCCAAAAGGACCTGCTGAACCTGGCAGGGCGGAGCACTGGCGCTCGAGGTGTTTTTTTAACCCCCGGGGAAACCAAGCACGACGCCGGCAGTGTCAGGTTCAGACGGAAGGATCCGGTGCTGAAACTGCTGCAAAAAAAAAAAACAGTCAGGGGGAATCCTGGCGTTATAAGGTGCCCGGTAGAGGGCCAGCGGATATCGGAAGTCGCTAGGGACAGGATCGAGCAGCTGGAGTATCCATTGCTTCTCGGCGGCGACGAAGGACTCGAGCTTGGTCCTGTCCCTGCGTCTTGAGCAGACCCTGTGGACTAAGGGAAAAGGATGAGAAAGGCATAAAGCAGACCCCTTCCAAGGGAATGACGGAAAGGTCGTCCAGAGGAGCCGGACGAGTGACCCTGCAGGGCAGCAGGAACACCTGACCCTCGCCTGTTGTTCCTTGGAGGCGAATAGGTCTATCTGGGAAGCCCCACCTTTTCGGAAAACAGAACACGGTATGTCGGACGGATGAACTCTTCTGTGTCAGGAAGCGACCGGCTGTCAGGCAAGTCCCGCAGAGTGTTCCGACCCCTGGAGGCTGAAGAAGAGGCGGCAAAGAGGAGAAGATCGTGTCCCTCCTGTTTGTTTATGTAATACATGGCCGTTGTGTTGTCCATGAAAATGGCAGCACAACAGCCCTGTAGCTGCTGGCGAAAGGCCTGGCACGCCAACCGGACCGCCCTGAGTTCGCGGACATTGATGTGGGAGCTGGAGTTCCGGCAAGGACCAAAGACCTTGGTACGCAGATGGCCCAGGTGTGCGCCCGCACCCCAGAGAGGAAGCGTCCGTTGTTAGGGACAGCGAGGGTTGAGGTGGATGGAACGGTCGACCGGCACACACCAGGGTGGGGTTCCAACCACCAGTTGAGGGATCCCAGCACGTGCGACGGTATTGTGATTATCATGTCCAGGCATCCCTGCGTGGCCGATAGACCAAGGCGAGCCAGACTTGCAGAGGGCGCGTATGCGTAGTCTCGCGTGCTTTGTCACGAAAGTGCATGCAGCCATGTGACCAAGGAGAGCGAGGGCGGTGTGCGGACAGAGGTTGTGGGAAGGCTTGGAGCCCTGAACGAGAGAAACTATAGATCGGAACCTCTGAGGAGGCAAGCTGGCTGTTGCTCGATTGGAGTCCAGCAGCGACCTATGAATTCTATTTTCTGCGTAGGAAGCAGGATTGGATTTGTCTAGATTGATGATTAAACCTAGATGGGAGAACAGATCTTTGATGAACTCTACATGCGGCGTCAACCTGAGCCTCGAAAGCCCCCTCGAATCAGCCAGTCGTCGAGGTATGGAAGACATCAATGCGACGACGACGGAGGTAGGCGGCGACTACCGCCATACACTTTGTAAAAACTCGAGGGGCCGAGGAGAGGCTGAAGGAAGAACCGCAAATTGATAGTGATGACGATTCACCACGAAGCGAAGAAACCTCCTGTGCGGTGGGTAAATCGCGATTGAAAATATGCGTCCCTCATGTCGAGAGCAGCGTACCAATCTCCGGGATCGAGGGAAGGAATGATGTTTCCCAGGGACACCATGCGGAACTTGAGCTTCTTGATGTACTTGTTCAGAGCTCGTAGGTCCAGGATGGGCCGGAGACCGCCTTTCGCCTTGGGAATTAGGAAGTATCTGGAATAGAACCCTCTGCCTCTTAAGTCCTCTGGAACCTCCTCTATGGCTCCCAATGCGAGGAGCTTCGAAACTTCCTGTAGGAGAGTTGCTCATGAGAGGGGGTCCCTGAAGAGGGACGAGGAGGAGGGTGGGAAGGCGGGGTCGAAATAAACTGAAGACGGTAGCCACATTCCACCGTGCTGAGGACCCAGCGGTCTGATGTTAGCTGGGACCAGGCAGGGAAAAAAGCAGCGAGGCGGTTGGCGAACTGAGTGGGATCCTGGGAGGAAATTGGTATGGTGCTCTCGAGCGCACCTTCAAAGTTAGGTTTTCGGTCCCGCCGGTGGTTTGGTGGGACCGGAGTTGTTACCCCCCTTGAGGCCAGACTGCGCCTACGAGAAGTCCCATGGGCTCTCCTCCTGGAGAAGTCCTGCTCGGTCGAGGTGGGGGTAGGACCGTTGGGGCTGGGAACGGAAGGACCGTCTCTGAGTCTGCGGCGTGTGCATTCCCAGCGAACGCATAATCACGCGATTGTCTTTCAGACTCTGGAGGCGAGGGTCTGTCTTCTGGGAGAAGAGACCCTGACAGTCAAAGGTAGGTCCTGTATTGTGTACTGCAGCTCAGGTGGCAGACCGGACGCTTGCAGCCACGAAATACGCCTCATAGCGACCCCTGAGGCAAGAGTTCTAGCCGCCGAGTCCGCGGCGTCCAACGAGGCCTGAAGGGAGTCCTTTGCGCAACCTTTTTCCCCTCCTCCAGGAGAGCTGAGAACTCTTGGTGGGAGTCCTGTGGGACAAGCTCTGCAAATTTCCCACTGCCTCCCAAGTGTTGAAATATTATAACGACTCAGGAGGGCCTGTTGATTCGCCGACCTGAACTGGAGACCTCCCGCAGAGTAGATTTTCCTGCCCAGCAGGTCCATATACGCCTGGCTCTCTGGATTTGGGCGCAGGAGCTTGCTGGCCATGTCGCTCTCGCTCGTTTATGGATTGGACTACCAACGAGCAAGGCGGAGGGTGGACATAAAGGTATTTCATACCCTTTTGACGGGACCATATATATTTCGCTCAACCCCTTTTGCTGTAGGAGGCACCGAAGCCGGGGTCTGCCAGATTGTATGGCTCGTGCCTGGATGGAACGAATGAAGGGGAGCGCCACCCTTGTTGGGCCTCCGCTGAGAGGATACTGACCACTGGTCATCCACCTCAGGAACTTCCTCCACAGGTAAGTTTATGTTCAAGCCACCCGGCGTAGGAGGTCCTGGTGAGACCTGAGGTCGATAGGGCGGCGGCCTGACAGTTGCCGTTCCCGCCACAGCCTCGTCCGGGGAAGAAGAGGACGAGACTCCAGGGACCAAAGGGTCTTGGAGAGACTCTTGGTCCTGTGGGGCATCCATGGCTTGCTCTTGTTGGTCCGTGTCCTGGGCGGGAGGTTGCTCCATGCTCGCTGGAGGGGGTCTGCTCGCCGTGGACTCCGGTGCTCTGTGGTCGGAGGGAACGGAGTGTGGCGGCGGATGGTGGCTACCTTAGCTCTGGTGGTAAGCCCACGGAGTCCAAAAGGGCCACTGATGAGGACCTTGATTGTCCGACTCTCCATAAGATGCCGTGTCGGCATGAGAGGAGATGGACGGCTGGCGGGATGGCCACGGCGGGGTGGAGAGCGTGTGAGGAACGTCTCTGAGGGCAGTAGAATCGTCTCTGCGTGGTACCGGGGAGCGGTACCGGGAGTCCCGCCGGTGCCGTGAAGGCGACTGGGACCTACGATCAGCCCGGTGCCGGGAGGTCGACCGGTGCCGAGAGCTGCCGTGCCAAGATCGGCTGCGTGACGTACGGTGCCGGGAGCGGTGCCGAGATCTGGATGGGTGCCGGTAATGCCTGGACAGCGACCGGGACGGCGACCGGGACCGCGAGCGGTACTGCGAGTATGACCGGTACCTTGATGGAGAACGGTACCGGGACTGCGAGTGGCCGCGGGATCTAGAGCGATGACGAGACCGCGAACATCTGCAGGACCTGGACCGGGACCTGGAACGACGGAGTCCGATGGTGCCAGGTGAAGAAGGTCGCACAAGAGCTGGCTTGCCAATAGAGTGTGTGACCCGCACCGGCGGTGCTGGGGGTCGAGGCAGCTCGGGCTCTGTCATCGCGATGAGGTCTCGTGCAGCTGAGAACGTCTCCGGGGTGGAAGGCACAATGAGCTCAACCGCGGCACGTGCCGGGGAGCCAACAGGCACCGGACTCGACGGCCCTTCCGAGGCCGGAATCAACGGTGCAACAGACGTCGAGGCCGCGGCAGGTGGAGTCGGTGCCGGGCGGTCTGTTTTGGTTAAGCGCTCTGACTGAGGCGCGGGAATAGCGGTCGCAGGAGGCTTACGCTTCTTGCTCCACGGAGAGAGCGAGCGGTGCCGATCGGAAGCTGGTGCTGGAGACTGGTGAGACGTCTTCTCCAAGGGCGTGTGGCACGGTGCCGAGGAGGCGCTTGTTCCCGGTGCCGCGGACGGTGCCGAGGGCGGTGGAGTGAGCGCTGCCTCCATCAGCAACTGTTTCAGGCGAACGTCCCGCTCTTTCTTGGTTCGGGGCTTGAACGCCTTACAAATCTTGCACTTGTCCGTCAGGTGAGACTCGCCCAAACACTTGAGACAGGAATCGTGCGGGTCGCCTGTGGGCATCGGCCGAGGGCAGGTCACGCACGGTTTGAAGCCCGGTGATCCGGGCATGAGCCCGGTACCGGGGTAGGGGACGGGCTAACCCCCGATCCCTTCTAACTATTTACAAAGATAAAAAGTATAATAAGAGAAACTAACTACTAATTACTAACAAAGTTCACTATATACAAAATTTACAGAAAATGAGAGAATCGCTAGGGATGTGGAGAAACAGTTAGACTGCGCTCCACAGTTCCAACGACCAACACGGGCGGTAAGAAGGAACTGAGGAGCGGTCGGGCCGGCAGGGGTATATATCAGGCGCCATTGCGGCGCCACTCCAGGGGGCACCCTGCCGGCCAACCGAGTGTTGCTAGGGTAAAAGTCTCCGACGAGCGTGCACGCGGCGCGCACACACCTACTGGAATGGATATGAGCAAGCACTCGAAGAAGAAGAGATAAATACTTAGAGCTTGATTAAGCAATGTCTATTGAGAGTGGGAAAGAATATAAGTCTGATGTGTAGGCTGTACAGCTGGGAGGAATAGGAAGACATTGAGAAAAGGAAAATCCAAAACGACTATTAGAAACAATCTCCCAAGATACTGGTGGAACCTCTGGCACTTCAAACTTTTAAAATAGAGTAGAGAAAATAATGGGAAATGTACTGCAGGCAACAATCCTGTATCAGCAAGTGGGTATTTCACATCACTATCTTATTTTATGCTGTCATCTGCTGTATCATACTAAATGTTGGATCCTAGAAACATTTCAACCATTTGATTATTTCAACCAGTATAAACCACAGCATAATATCACAAATTCTCAGTTCCCCAGTGCATGTATCCAATCACCCTTATTGAAATTCCCACTTTTCACCCAGTTCTCAGAAAAGATTTAACAGAAAAACTTGATAAATGAACATTTACAAAGATATCATGGAGAATTTTAAATCAAGTACAGTTGTCATAATAAATGAAAGTATATTTTTGATTCCATATCACAAACACAGGCTACAGTATATTATCAGATAGTTCCATATTTATCACATTTCCTTGCAGTGTGTTCTCTCCCAGGCCAAATACTTCAATCCCATTAAAGCTCTTAAGGGAACATATAAAAATGACAGAGCAGAACTTAATAAAAATAAACTCAATACAATTAAGTTTATTCTAATAGCAACCTTCTTAGATTTTACTGAAACCAGGAGTCTTATAACTAGCAGCGTATTGAGTTTTAAAATAAAGCTTCTCAAAGTGATGTATCTGGTAACATGAAAACAAGTTAAAATCAAAAGCTGAGAGTAAAGAACAACAAATGCCATAATTCTTGAGGAGAATTTTAAAGACAGTACCAGAGAAAATCTATCGGACAAAGAAATTCATTTCACAGGTAACATGCATTATATGATAACATGGCTATCTCAGGCATGCTGACCTACTGTTGCCAACTTTCACAATTGTATAGCAAGTCTAAATATTTGGTGCTCTACTTAAAGCGCCAACTTCTCAAGTCAAGCGCTTATGAGAGAATCTCAGCTTTTTTTCCCAAGTAAGTTTCTAGTCCTCATGGTTGCAAAGAAAAGCTTGAAAACATGGCCCACTCGCACTCTAAAGGCTCAGAAATGAAAAACACATTTTTTTTTTAAAAAAAAAGTTAAAATCTCATGCCTTATAGCCAATCTCATGATTTTTTAAACCTGACTCATGATTTTTCTTTTTTTCCTAAACACTTGGCATTGGCCAACACTGTTATAGCCTTGTCAAACTGCAGATGGTATTGACATGATTCTTGTCAGTTTTATTTCTGCTATTCAGAACCCTTTTGGCAGCAGTAAAACGGACAATCATACCAAACTGGTGCCGACTCTTCTGTTTCTGAAAGCTGTTAGCAGCAGCCTAGGAAAGCACTAAATTATTCACTGGAGAGAAAGATGAGACAAATTACACTGCTCTACAGCCAAAATGCTTCTGAAATAAATGTAGTCAAACTTTACTAATTCTGGGTCACTGAGAACGAAAATGATGCTTAAAATTGTTGATTGGCTCTAGTCTAGCTGTTGGGCTCCAGACTACAGCAGTGGAATCTCCTGGCAGGTGATGTTAGGGTTTCCATGTTCCGTGACCGTCAAAAGGATCTTGTCCCATT
>NC_133771.1:117338283-117411707 GCF_003597395.2 Chelonoidis abingdonii | reverse complement strand
TTTTAAAGTGTTACATAAACAGGACAGGTGAAATATTATGATGTAAAGCAACCATAAACACATGAAAAGACCTAGGTTTACAATTTATGATTAAAACTCTACTATCTACACAATATACATAGACATAAAATGTAAAAACTTAAATATCTTAAAACAGTAGCCAATCAGTTGTTTTAATTGTCATATTTGAATTCAGCACATCAAAATACATAATAAATAACACATTTTATCTCTGAAGCAGACGATTTCTCAAAAATTGTAGACCAGTGTTACCTACCACACTGCTTTCACATAAGCCAAGGAGGCTGGGGAAGGGGGTGAGTAGCAAAAACCACCCCCAAATGCTGCAACCAGAAAGTTGGGGATGGAAAGTAGTGGGAACTCCCCCTCCTCTTCCCTTCCCACCCCCAAAAAAAATCCTAGCAGCTTGAGAGAGAGAGAGAGAGAGATTTTCCTATACAGCAACATAAGGATGAGGAGGGAGAAAAATTAAGGTGCTTGATTGTGACTGAGTGTGCGTGGAAGCTGATTCTCTTCATTGATGGACAATGTAACTGATACCACTGAATCCTTTCAGTCACTTTTTATAGGATGTTGGGTGCAGTCCAGCTCCCATTTATATCAGTAGGAGTTTTGCCATTGCCTCCAGGAGAGCACTATATCTAAGCTATAATAGGCAGTATACAGATACAAAACTTTGCAGAGTCTGCAGGGTTGTGAATTTTGTTTAATGAGGATTTTACTATATATACCCCTGGGCTTAAGAATACAATAAAGATTTTTTTCCTGAAGATAACAGGTGCCTCTTTGGGCTACACTGTGAAGTCACTGTCCCCTCCTTTATATGGTTAATATTCACTTTTCCACTAAACTATTATTCCTTGAAAGAATGGTGAGAAATTTGCTTCCTAAATCTTCTTATAAAAACATATGTACAGTGAAATATACTAGTGGCGTCTCTATTGGTTGCCCTGACAAAGCAGCAAAGTATTGGATCTGCTTTGTCTGAAGACACAAAGATACCACTAATTGGAGTACATTCTGAAGATTTTTTGTTCTGCAACCTTTCATGTCCAGATGCTTTTTTTTTTTGTTTTTTGTTTTAAAAAAAAGCTAAATTCTGAAGAAATTGATGGACTTCACAATCATATTCATCACAGAAAGATTCTTATTTGCTACTGGTGGGTGGATTTTTCCCTGGGGAAAAGGAAATGATTTGTCACACACGTAGTTATGATTAGTGGTTGGCTTTCCTTGAATGACTGGACAAAGTTATGTTCAAGGTAACCTAACTATACCCTGTTTCAGTAGTTCATTGACCAGTAGGCAGCTTTTCCTGAAGCCCTGGAAGTCCATTATCTAGAGCAGGGGTCGGCAACCTGTGGCACGTAGGCTGATTTTTAGTGGCACACTGCTGCCAGCTGGGGTCCCGGCCACCAACACCGCTGCCGGCCTGGATTACAGAACCCCAAACCAGCAGCAGGATGAGCTGCTGAGCCCACTGCTGGTCTGGGGTGCCGGTCGCCAGCCCTGCTCAGCCAGCTGCTGGCCTGGATGGACGGAACCTGGGCCAGCAGCGGGCTGAGCGGGCCCGGCGGCCAGGATGAACAGCTCAGCCTGCTGCCGGTCTGGGATTCCATCTGCTGCCCACGCTTCCGATCTGGCACGTGAAACCCTTTACTGGCATACAAAACCTTAAATTAATGAAGACTTGGCACACCGTTTCCCAAAGGTTGCCGATCCCCGATCTAGAGCTTTCAAAAATGTTCAGCTATGGATCCTTGGCATTTATTTGACAGACAGCATCTGCTCTTACCAGAAGTTAGGAATCCTAACCCTAACAGGAAAATACCCAACAAATAAAATAACTAACCAACCTTGCCAGTTACTTTAGTGGAAATTTTCCTCTACTTGACAGCAATTCGTGTAGGACCCAGCTTTTCAACTGCTGTCCAAAATTTACAGCTTCTCCTGACAGATAAAGCTAGGCTTCCATTTAAGACAGGTGAATGACATAAACTGATTTAAAAACAGCCTGGAACTCCTCCTCTGTCCATAATTCATCGGCATCCAGGGCTGGCCTTAAGGAAAAGGGTGCCATGGGCAAACTTGCATTTTGGCGCCCTCAGTGCACCATCGTCCCCCCAAGCCTGGGCAGCCAGCTCGATCCCATCCACAGCTTGACCATGGGTGAGATGCTGAATGGAGATAGAGAGCACTGACAGAACCATGCCCCCTAATAACCCATAGATACACTGAATGGGGGAGAGGCTTCTGCAATGCAGCATACCGTACCCCAGAGCTTTATGGGGCCACAGTCCCCTTCCACCGGGGCACTCACTGTGGAGGCTGGGAGAGCCCAAATCCTGATGGTGCTGGCAGGAACAGATCACCAGCCTGGAGGAAAAGTACAGAGTCCATCTTGGGGGAATTGAATACTGCAGCTGTATGCACCCATCAGCTGGGCACTGCTTTGCACTGCGGAGCACTGCTGCCTGGGACTCTCGCTTCCCCTTTGCCTTGCTGCTGCCACCGCCTTGGGCCTCTTCTGGGCTCATGTTTCAGCTCGATGGGTGGCACTGATGTGTGTAAAGAGGCAGCATCTTTGCCCCCAGCCCAGGCTCCCCTTGACTTCATCACACTCCACTCCTTCCCTCACTCTCATAGCACAGGGTGGCCCCTTCTCTGCTGTCTCCATGCACCTCTCTCTTTTCTCCCCCACGCTCTGCTGTGGTTTCTTTGCTTCTCCTTCCTGCCTGAGGAATCACTAGCTCCCAAACAAAACCCTCTTTGTTGACTTGCCTGTCCAAGATATCTGTATCCCAGGGTCTTGCTGGGGCCCCACTTTCTCTTGCACACTGCTTCCTCCAGACTCACTGGGCCATGGCCCTGCCCCTGACTCATCAGGCCTGGGCCTTGCTGCGCCACGGTACTCCCCACTTCCCCCGAGCATGGTGATCTGGTCGGTTGTCCGTGTCAAGGAATAACTCATTTTCTAGCTGAGCTGAGTTCAAAAACTCTTATTTTAGAATTGACTGTAAGTAGCACTTTGCAAAAAGTCAAGGATTTGCAGCAATTCATCTCTCTCCTGCCTTTCATCTTTCTTACCTGGGAGTGAGACAAACATGCACTACATTGGCCAGGATGACAGGCAAATGGCAGACACCAAGACCATTTCTCACTCTTCATGTAGGGGAACAAATGATGATGAAGAAAATAAAGGTACCTCTAGCAACCCTCCTGCCCCCTCCACTACACACACACGCTTTGCATCCCTACATCCTGACAGTTACAATCTGTTCCTCCATTCAGCTTGTTTTTTTCAACACTGTCACTCTGATTTATTAAAAAACATTTTGTTTTTAATTCAAATAAAATATATTATTCATGAGATGGCTAGAGAACTCAGGACAAGTACACTTTTCTGAATAGCGGTTGGTGACCTCCTAACACCATCAATGTTCCCTAAATGCAGAGTTTTATGTCCAAGATAATTTCCCTTTTCATAATGGCACTACGATGCTTTAGGCTATGCATTTCAAGTCAACTACTGATTTTCTCAGCTGCCTGAATTTATTCCTCTCAAAGCACCTGTGGTGAGCAACTTTTCCCACCATCACCCCATTAACAATAACTAATAGCTTGTCTTTTGATGTTCCCAGTTGTGGTAAATTTCCCCATATTAGCATATACAGGATCTGATTTTGAGAGTTTATGGGTACATTCACCTCCTCCTGAAATGAATGGGAGTTAAGGACACTGGACACCTCACTGGAACACTTATATTGAGGGGACCATTCAATGCTATAGATGACTTTTTTGATATCTTCTTTTATGCAAAAAGCTGCGTTACAGGAAAAATGCCTTTTTACAAAAGTTCTTCCATCAATATTCTTCATTCCAACATGAAAAATCTGATTTTTAGACTACATGACATGTCATGAAAGCACACCAATTACTTGTAAAAAGGGGCCAAACTGGTCAGAAAGAACACACAGTCATCCAAGTCCAACTGCCCATTAAAACCTCTAGCCTTTGGAGTCCATGAAAGTGTCTGTTTGCAAAAATAATAATAATAATGCAGGTTCCTGTTCACAGGATCACATTAAAGCAAACAGCGCTACACAGAGACAGCCTAGAACACGTCTGCTTAAGTTTGTGGGGAAAATGTTTCCCTACTCAGATTTACTGGTTCTGTTGTGTGCTAGCAAAGGCAGGGCTCTAATTTCTTAGCCATGGCTCATTTTTATGATCATACTAAGCATTCCCTTTCTGTGTTGGTATTCTTTCAGCCATTCAAAATAGTGTTTGTTTTTTTTAAAAGGTAAATTAAAAGGCCTGGTATTTTATCACCCTTCTCCTATCCTCTGTGCCATTAACACTCAAAATTTAAATACTTTTTCACAAACAGACTTCCAGTCTTAAATTTATACAATCTTAATTCAGAAAGGAGAAAGCTCCCTAACAGGGAACGAGGGTTTGTCCAACAAGCAGAGAAAACTAAGGAGCACTTTCTGATTTTCTATACCTGGACCTGGAGAGGCAGCCAGTGATCTACAAAAGCAGTGCATGGGGAAAGGGGGGCATCTCAAAGACGGAGCTACTCATTGTGTGGCTAATTTGTTATTTTAAAGTGTGGGAAATTGTGTGTTTGTGTTTGGAGAAGAGGGGGTTTCTCAGGATGTCTTAAATTAGGGACTAGAGCTGGTCTTCAGCGAAGAGAGAGTGTACGGACTTTGATGGCCTTGGCCCTGTATTGTCTCTCATGGGAGCATGCAGGGCGGAGAACTATATTTCTATTGGAGCAGAGTTCAACACAGGTTTTTATTGTTACACCAGATGCTCCTCGTAAGGTAATGGAAGCTGTTTTCAGTCTCACTGAATGAAGACTCAGGCCAACATCTTTTATTCCCTTTCTTCACCAACCCTCTTAACATTTTTGTTTTTTCAAGACCTGGACAAATGAACTATACTTTGACCATGTCATTGAGAGTCTGGACTTCAATATATACAGATTCAGGTTTCTGCTAAAAATTTTCAGTTGAGGCTACGTTCCTTCTCTTGTCATGCCTCTCATAATTTGTTTCTATTTTCTCTTCTCCAAACTAAACTTCTTTCTCCTGACCCTCCAGTCATCTAGTTCTGTCTTTCCTCCTTCCCCAAACTTTAATAACCGCTGCATCCTCCCTAATATGGAGGATTCCATCACGGAGCTAAGTAAAGTCTGGCAACGTCTCTGCTGAACTCTAGGCTTCATTCACATTTCACACACTTTGGCATCCAACTGAAGTGCACAGCTTACAATATCCAAATGGATTTCATAGAGTTGTAACTTGTCACATTTAAAGAAAACACATTGGTCACAGACAGTAAGATAATTATTTTATTTACTGTGGGCAGGCTCCAATACATTTTCTTTAGCATTGCAGGGTGACCTCCTAGACTGGGCTCAAGTATAAATAGCAGCTCTGGGGGTTAAATAGTGACTAAGTTACAACCATTAGATACTGGAATGCAAAGGGTGGATAGTAAAACTAGGGATGGTTTCTTAGAGGTTCAGGAAGGAAGATGGAGCAAGGTAGCTGAGCAATGGGATAAGCTAAAGACAGGGCAGTCTTGAATATATTCGGAGTACTAAATTAAAAAGTTTCAAATTCCCCTTCTGCCCCAACCTAAAGTTATAAGTGTGTGACAAGAGAAAGTTACTTACCTTATAGTAACTATATGGTCTTCAAAATGTGTGGTCCCTGTTTGTATTCCAGTGAGGGATGTGTGCATGAGCTCCATGTGCCCAGAGTTGGAGAATTCTTGCAAGCAGTGTCCCTTGGTCCACTCATGCGCCTTTGCGTCTTGTGCTTTAAATCAAAGGCATAATGGGCACTGTAGACAGGCTACCACTCCAGTTCCTTTTCTACTGTGAATCCAGTGAAGATCTGAAGCAGAGGGGAAAGAGGGTAGATAGTGGACTACAGATACGAGGACCACACATCTCAAAAAACCTCTAGTTACTGTAAGGTAAGTAATTTCTGCTTCTTCAAGTGGTGGTCCCTATGTGTATTCCACTGTAGGTGGCTGACAAGTTGTACTCAAGAGGAGAATGTAATGATCCAGAGCCATTTGGAGAATGGCAGTCCCAGACGATGGGTCACCAGGAGAGTTCTGCACCAGAGCATAATGTCTTGCACGTGTGTGGATGGAACTCCACTCCATGTAGCTACTCTGCAAATGTCAAGTAAGGATACAGAACTAGACTCCACATTGCAGGAAAGATGTGGACAAGTTAGAGAAAGTCCAGAGAAGAGAAACAAAAATGATTAAAGGGCTAGAAAACATGACCTATGAGGGAAGATTGAAAAAATTGGGGTTTTTTAGTCTAGAGAAGAAAGACTGAGGGTGGACATAACAGTTTTTAAGTATATAAAAGGATGTTACAAGGAGAGAGAAGAAAAAATGTTCTCTTTAACCTCTGAGGATATGACAAGAAGCAATGGGCTTAAACTACAGCAAGGCCAGTTTTGGTTGGACATTAGGAAAAACTTTCTAACTGTCAGGGTAATGAAGCCCTGGAATAAATTGCCTAGGGAGATTGTGGAATCTCCATCAATTAAGATTTCTAAGAGCAGGTTAGACAAACACCTGTCAGGGATGGTCTCGATAATACTTAGTCCTGCCTCTCAAGGTCCTTTCCAGTTCTATGGAACTGTTTATGGCTGTCCAGAGGGGATGAAGGGCCAGTGTGGTTGTTTCACTGGGAGATGAAGACAATCTTGTCAGTACTGGCAGAACCAGTTTGTATTTCTCCTCTTCCATGGGGTCAGGAATGTTCCCTGAGAGAAGAATGGTGGACTGCTTATCTAGCAGAAAGCATGGGGCAGTGTATATCGGTCCAGTACCGGCTTAGTACTGGATTGATGGGTTTTAGAGTCACGCCACTGGGACTTAATACATTCTAAATCTTCAGGGGTTGAATTAATAGGTTAGGAAGACGTACAGGGGAGTCCATGAGCCTGCGTCCGACTGAATTCCCCATGAGGTGTTTTCTAAGCCAGAATTTCCGTACCTCATGGGTACACCTAGGGAAAGACCAGCAGACATTACACCTATCTGTAATATGTAACAGCTCCCCGAGACAGAATAAACACCGCTGGTGGTCACCACTGACTGAGAAGGAATGGGGGCAAGATACACAGTTTTTGAAGTCGAGAGTTCTGGGTATAGTCTAATACCCATAACAAGGCACGGGGTGGAGGGTTCCAACGGTGGGGAATCTATCTACCTAGGAAATTCTGCTAAAAGTTATACAAGTATTAAAAAAAACCCTACCAACAACTTACTAACTATAAAGAACTATACACAAAAGGAACTGAGGCAAACTGAAATATTTACAGATTGAAGAAATCAAAGGAAAGCTCCAGACACTGGAGGTTCCAACCCAGGCCATACAGTGGTAAGAAGGAACTGGAGAGTTGAACAGTTTGTTCCTTCCTTTATGCCTTCAATTGAAAGCACAAGGAAGACTAGGGTGAATGTGCAGACCAATGGCCACTGCTTGCAAGAATTCTCCAAATCCAGGCGCATGCACACTCCTCACAGTGTTATACATAGAGGAATCAATACTCAGAGAAGACCAGGTAGTTATAATGGAAACCATTTTGCAGGAAATCTGCAGGAAGAATCCACACACAAAGTAAAAGGACACCGGAGAGAAATAATGTGTAATCAGGGCCGTCCTTAGCCATAGGCAGAACAGGCAGCGCCTAGGGCATCACTAGGTCTGGGGGCACCACTCTGCCCAGACAGATGGGAAGCAGTGGAGAATGTAAGAGCAGGACTAGAGAGAGCCGAATGCAGCACAGTCTGAGGGAGGGGATTGGCTGCTGGGGTCTCTGGGAAAGGGTGGGGGAAGGAACTCACCTGTGAGTGTGACTCTTTCCCCCGGCATGAGGGCTGTCAGGGCTGGGTTGAGTGAGGTGCTGGGGGAGGGTGGGGGCGAGGCTGGCTGCCTACCTGCTGAGGAATGACAGTGAAAGTAACTCACTTCCTCGCAGGCAGCCAGGATTGGAATGGTCACTCACAGCTGGGCTGAGGATAGCCAGATAGCATGTGTGAAAAATCAGGACAGGCGGTTGGGGTAGGTGAGCAGATGTCTCACTTTTATAGGGACAATTTTGGGGTCTTTTTCTTATATAGACCTCCTATTCCCCCCCACCTCCTGTCCTGATTTTTCACACTTGCTGTCTGGTCACCCTAGGTGGGGGGTAATTGGTGCCTATATAAGACAAAGCCCAAATATCGGGATTGGCCCTATAAAATCAGGACATCTGGATCTGGTCACCCTAACTGGGGAGTGCGTCTCTCCCCGGACTGGCAGTGATCCATCTCATCCGGGGGGAGCTGCACAGGGCAGGATGAGCTGCTGTGGCTCCATGAGTGCCCCGTCCCTGAGATCGGATACTGTGCTAACTTCACCATGGTCCTGTTGGGCTGGCGGTGGTGCGCATTGGTGTGTGATCAGACCTGAGGGTTTGCTGCTGCTCGTTGCCACTCTGCACTCCAAGAGGTGGATTTTGGGGTCCTGCAGTTTTCCACCTATCTCCTCCTCTACTGCAGCTGTTGGACCAGCAGGCTGGGGAGGGGGGTGAACCAAGCATGAAAGCAGTACTGTGTTGCCATTTTGATTAGTCATTGACAAATTTGTGTGCCAAAAATGCTTGCTAACAATCCTGAATTCAATTTCAATTTTTTTTAAATCAATATCTTAGTCAAAAACAGAAAATTAAGTTGTTGACAATTATATGTGACAAGTTTGGTATGAGGAAGGGAGTGGGCCAGTTTTCATGAGAGAAACAAAAAGTGTTGACTGACTTTCCTATAGCCCTGTTCCTGCTAAATAGAGCCCTCCAACAACTGTAATATGCTCATCTCCTTCCTAGTGTACAGAGCAGGGGTCGGCAACCTACAGCACACATGCCAAAGGTGGCACATGAGATGATTTTTGATGGCATGCAGCGGTGGACTGAGCGGCTCAGTCCGCCACTGCTCTGGGGTTCCGGCTGCTGCCCCATTGCCACCCGGGGTCCCGGCTGCCAGCCCCACTCAGCACCTGCTGCTTGGCTGGGGACCCCCAAGAAACCCCAGGTTGGCAGCAGGCTGAGCAGGCCGACGGCTAAGACCCCAGCTGAGCCACTCAACCTGCTGTCGGCCTGGGGTTCCATTCACTCAGCTGGCAGTGGGCTGAGCGGGACTAAGTTCAATGAAATAGGAAAACCAGAGCAATTAATGACAAAGTGCAAGAACCTACAGCAGTGGTCCCCAACATTTTTCGTCTCACAGGTGCCAGATGAAGGACCATGGTGGCGGATGAGCATCCGCCAAAATGCTGCCAAAATTTGATGGCATTTCGACGGCGACGCCTCTGGATGACTCTGCTTGTTGGCGGCAAGCAGTGTCATCCAGAGGCGTCGGTGCCAAAATGCCGCCAAATTTCGGCAGCATTTCAGCGGATGCTCATCCTCCAGCCAGTACGCAGGTGCATTGAGAGACTTCTGTGGGCACCAAGGCGCCCGCGGGCACCGCGTTGGGGACCCCTGACCTAGAGAGCCTCCTGAAGCATGGTGATCATTTTGATTTAAATGGACTTGAACTGTACGAAGAATTGAGTTGTTGCCACATGCAAAATCGATGATGGACTTTGTACAGTTTATTCATACCAGAAAATTTGTTAACATATATCCTAATGCGTACATTGCCACTCATATTCTACTGACAATTCCTGTAACAGTAGCATCAGGAGAACGGAGTTTCTCAAAACTAAAGCTCGTTAAAAACTATCTCTGCTCTACGAGTCAGGAATACTTGACTCGTCTTGCTATTCTTGCAACCAAACAAGCCATCACTTTGTCTTTGTCATACGATGACATTCTTACTGGCCAAAAAAGCCAGAAAGATTGCTTTTAATTAAAAACTAATCCTTGTTTCAATACCTCTTCATATAAATTTCCAATAAAATGTTGACAAATTTAAAAAATATTATTTGCATCATTCTGTCAAATCAGAATTTTTCTATAGTGCTTCTTTTTAGTGCTAGTTCATCAGCATTACAGTGTGCTTAATTAAGTTAAACTGGTTTTAATAACATGCATGTGGCAAGTTTTCCAGTACTGCAAGCTTATGTTTGTGTTGCGAAGAGCAAGACAGGCACAGGGGCACCAGTTTAATAATCCCACCTAGGGCACCATAAATCCTAAGGATGGCCCTGTCTGTAATGACAATGCTGGTCAAAGATAAAGATAATGGGCCAAACATGCATGTTTAAACATGCATATAATGTTCCAGTATAATGGTACTTAAAAATACTTATGCAGTATTTAAGTTGAATGCCTCTGTGAAAATGTCAGAAATATAGGATACCTGCTAAAATTTAATTCACACAAGCCATACTTGCTTTTTTAAGAATACTTTGTAAGAAACAGCAGAGTTAGCAGCAGCTCACAGATTAGAGTGATTCTCTTAACTAAAGGGTCTTGGGATTTTGATTAAAATCCTTTGAAAGGTTCTGTAAAACACAATGTTTTCAGAGAATAGGATACTAGTTTACTTCACTTTGCTGGCAGTGCACAGTGGCACCAAACAGAAAAGCAATCCATAAACTGGAAAAAAGGATAATGGACTAAAAAAACAAGCTTTGGTTGTTTTTAAAGCTTATCAAGCCCTACAGGGTTTGATAGAAATTCAGTTTATTTTACAAATTACTGATAAAAGTCATTTTTTATCCCCACAATCTGAATTCATGCAATATGTTGGCAGTAAGGGGTTCCAAAAATTTCAACAAGGAGAGGAATGACCCTCTGCAATCCTCCCCACCGCAAGAGTCATATTAGCAACAAAACAATTCTGATTTCAATTGGTTTAAATACACAGTTAGGGTTTGTCTATAAAGATCAGTGACACCATTCTGGGCCCTTCCTAACAAGGACAACGTTTGCTAGGGAAATGCTAATGTGGCTTCACTGAAAAGTCAAACTAAATAGCTGTACTCTTTTACGCAGCTCACTAAACATTTCTAGTTGTAAGTTGTTTTTAAAAACAAACCAAACAAAACCCACATAGCAACAGCCTCGAGGTCACCAAACTTTTTTCCCCCGCCCAAAAAGCAGTCAAGTACAATATATTATCTTATAAGTGTAAGCAGAGTCAGGATGAGCTGTACCCTGACATCTGGTGGTGAAGTATGGGAAGTGTGGAAAGAATGTCTGGAATGCGAAATCTCAAATATTTGCATAGGCACGCCTACCCCATCCCAGACTGCGAGCGTGTGGACTGCTTTGTGACAGAAATGACTCAAACCTCAGTTGGGTGGTATTTGCTGACAAGGACATGGGTTCCAAAACCTGTAAATAGAGAGAGGTTGGGGACAGGTATTGTGCTGCCTGGTGTGCAGGCTCCCTTGTGGAGCAGAAGCACCAGGTTGCACCCCCTCCTCTCCTCCACTGTGGAATGTCAGAGTTGATTTTTTATTCCCTTAAGACTCTAGATAACAGGTTGCTAAGTTGAACTCACCCTGGGCTATGGTGCACTAGCATGGGCTCCCCTACTATGTGTAGATCACTAAGAGCTGAAATCACAAAAGATCTGAAATTACTGAGCTGGGAGCACTGAGTACTGTGGCCTTAACTATGAGGAGCCGAGCTATACTGTGGAACAGACCGACTGGCAGAGTGGAGCGTTTATGGAGGGATGCTGGAGCAACACAGGACAGCTTGGTTGAGTGGGAGCGGCTGTCAGAGCGGCAGTAGCTGTGGGGCGTTTGGAGCAGCTCACGAGCGAGCGGAGTCGAGCAGTTTGCTGCGGACAACTGGAGCGGCTCACGAGAGCTTGTGGAGCGGAGCAGTTTGGAGACGCCGGAGGAGGCAGGTGGAGCGGGCTGGTAAGGCGGACATTTCGTGGGAAGGCGGAAGCAGAACCCACGGAGGCAGGCAGTTGGCCCTGGACCCACGTAAGGTGCCCCTTGTCACCCAGGCTGGGAGACCTCTACAGATAGACTCTGAATTCTGGGTGCACTTGACCAGAGACTTTTGGGTGTTGGAACTTTGGAGTGCTTGATTAAGACCCTAAGGGGAAAGACATTGCCAAAATTACTTGGGGGGTGGTTTATGGTTTTGTGTTCATAACTCGTTTGTGGTGTTTCTCCAATGCGGATGCCACATTGTTGTTCCTGATTAAAAAGATTTCTTACACTCAAACTCCCTGCTTGCCGAGAGGGAAGTATTGCCTCCGTAGAGGCGCCCAGGAGGTATGGTAGTAGTGTCCCGGTACTGGGTGGGGGCTCGACCCCAAAAATGTAACCCTTCTGGCCCCTCTGTTTGGGCAGCAACAAGGCCCAGGTTCAGTATCCAGAGGTTCCGTTTCAATAACACAAGGCATAACCGGCTCTTACTATCAGAGCCTGGGGCTGGCCTCGCCTCATTTTAGTCTCACTAAAAAATCAGTGTTTCTTATTCCTGCATTCTTTTTACTTCGTCACACAAATGGGGATTAACTGCCACAGTAGCCCCGGGAGGGTGGGGAGGAAGGGAAGAACGGTGGGGCTGTTCCAGGGGACCCCCCTAGGAATGGCCATGCAGCTCATCATTTCTGCGGGATGTCTGGGGCTCTGACCAGAGCGGCTGTCCTTCTGGTCTTTTAGTAGGCTTGCCCCATATTCTAGGCAGACTACTCTATTTTAGACAAAAATATAAAGAGGTAATGACATGGGAAGTCTTCTCATTTTGTCCATGTGCCCCTGCCCGACCTCAGTGAGGCCAGCCAGGAGCACCCATATAGCAAGCAGATGGTTACAATAGGAACTGGTAAAACCGTCATCGCAATTTCCCAAAGCAGCAGAGATTAATAGGCTGTAACTTGTCTCTGCTATCTTGCAAAGGCAAATGAATGCTGCTGTGTAGCATGCGTACCGCCTCTGTCAGTAGCATCCAGTACCACTACGGTGAGAGTGAAAAGCAACACGGGCTCCATGGCTCCAATCTTATGGCGTCTTGCCAGGGCAAATCCAGGAAAGGCGCAAATGATTGGTCTGACGTTGCTTTCACGGAGGAAGGACTGAATACGACGATTTACCAGAATCACCCGCGACACTGGTTTTGAAACCATCATTGCATTGGATCTTCAATCCAGAATTCCAATGGGCGGGGGAGACTGCGGGAACTATGGGATAGCTATGGGATAGCTACCCACAGTGCAACGCTCCAGAAATCGACGCTAGCCTCGGTACATGGACGCACACCACTGAATTAATGTGCTTAGTGTGGCCGCGTGCACTCGACTTTATACAATCTGTTTCCAAATACCGGAATTGGAATAATCCAGTAGTGTAGACATACCCTAAGCTAATTACTGTAACTTTCTACGTTTGCCACTGTATACACACACACACACACACACACGATTTAAAAAACATGCAGTTAGGTCATTTAAAATGCCTGTTACTCACCCGCACCCCACCCCCCAAAGAGTCTGATGTGCTCCTTTTAAGAATAATCAAAATTTTGATTCCAAAAAAAATTCTATTCTAAATAATATTTAATTATCCATTTTGTCTGATTGTTTGAAGGAGGCAAAGCTCTTAAACTCCATTATTTCTGTTCTCCATTATTACAATCTGTTAAACTAAGTGCTTAACATCACATACATAGCTGGAAAACATCAGATTTGTTTCCAATACTCTGAATGCTGGTTTTCTTCTAGTATTAACAGTTTATCAGCTAAATATGAGAAGCCATCATGATTTGGTAACTATTTAATGTCATTTCCTTTACCATATCATGCTAGCTTCACAGTACTAACAGAAATCCCTTTAATAACAGTCCTCATCCTCAGAGGAAATCTGCAATTTCAAAAGACGAGACTGGGAGCTTAAATTCATAACTTTGCTAGACAATAAAAATCATAGTCTTAATAAAGACACGATTTATGGTTTAATACAACAATCTGTAACCAACAAGCCCCCCTTTTGTCCTATGACTACAAGGGTGTTAAAGGGTCACTTCACCTTGAATAGTCCCTTAGAATGTGTGTAAACTGCTTATGCTAAACTTCTATCTAGGCAATCTTGTATTTAGCTCTTATACCTTATCCAGACCTGAAGAAGAGCTCTGTATAGTTCAAAAGCTTGTCTCTCTCACCAACAGAAGTTGGCCCAATAAAAGATACTACCTCATCCACCTTGTCTCTAGAAATCCTTTTGTCAAGAGTGCAGAAAACACTGCAAGGGGAATTGAAGAGAAGAATGTTCAATTATATTTTAAGAAGAAAATGGAAGTACCCAAGGTACTCACTTATTGAAACAAATACCTTTGTATTTCAAAATAAAAGTGTCTCCTAGAGGCCATTCCTTAGCCCCTGGCCCCAGCTGCGCCACCGACCAGACTTCTAACGGCCTGGTTGGCAGTACCGACCGGAGCCGCCAGGGTCCCTTTTCCACCGGGCGTTCCGGTCGAAAACCGGACACCTCACAACCCTAGAGAGAGGGGAAGAGAAGGAGAGGGAAATGAAGACAGGTTCTGCTTTGACATCATCCCAGCAACTGATAAATGATGAGAAAGTGTAATATCACAGCGGCTTGTGCATTTGCATCAGAACGTGATGCAAGAAGTGCAGACAAACTGGATCCACTCCACATATGTCCACCCACCAAGAGCCTGCCTGCATTCTTGGAGTTCAGTACATTCATTCATCAAGTAGTACTGGACATCCTAAAGTGGTGTCTTCAAGACTTGCAAATCCCACTCATGCCCTTCCTGGCTTGTGAAAGCAAGTCCCGAGCAAGTAGTGCCCCTCATGAGGAAAACAGCCAATATCTCATTCAGGAAAGGAATGTTCCCTTCCTCTTTCAAGCAATGCAATACTGAAGAAACCCTCATTGAACACATCAGTTTTAGCAATCACCAAATGTCAAACAGAATCTGTTCCTGAGCAAACTCTTCACCTTTCTGCCAAGTAGGTGAGGCAGCACCAGCACCTGATGGAAGAAATAGTGTCCAAGATGCTCCATGTGCCTCCCTTCTCCTACAAAAAGGGCTGTCCCCCTACTGGCTTCCCTACCTTTCCTCGTGGGGAGCAGAGCGGGAAAGAGAGAGTGAGCCTGTAGCCTTCAGCTCTCCCGCCTGCTAGCTTACCCACCTTTAGAGTCCGAATCTAAGGGGAAGAGAATGGTCCTGTCAGTTCCATCTGTCTTGTTGGCACTGATCAACAGGGTGTATGGGTAAAGGAGGATTACTGGGAGCACAAGCGACGTTCCCCTGCAGTATATGGAGATGTGTGCACATGCACATACTGTACCTCGCATTTGGCTTGTGATGGGTCTGCTTGTGACAGGGACTCCTGGTGAAAACATATTTCCTTATCCCCATTGTTTTGCTTGTGCAATATTCCATCACACACGATGATGAAATGTCACTGTGGCAAATGCCATCCACACCCATGAGGGCTTACAAACACCAGACTCGGTGACCTTTCCATTTCGGTCTTCCACTATAAAATTTCTTCTCCTGCAGAGATACCCAGCACACAGCCTGGTCTTTGGGCTGTGAGCTGAAAGAGAAAGTATGGCCACACATGCATAAACTAGACACAACAGTATTTTGAAAAAATAATAAAAAAGAGCTTAAACATTATATTCTTTTCAGCCGTAAGGAGAGCACAGAACTTGCTTGAACTAGCTGCAAAAATCAAGGTCAACATTTTCAGACTTGGGGTGCCTAATGTTGGTTCCTACTGTAAGTGACCTGATAGTCAGTGGTGTTGAGCACCTGTGGTACCATTGACTTCAATGGCATTTGAGAGTACTAACACCCAGGACTTCAGTGCTTCCTGGGTCCTAAATTTCTCATGCAATTTCTTAACGTTTGCAATATAGTTTGAGATGCTCCATCACAAAGTGCTGAACATCCACAAAACTGACTTAATTCTTATATTCTGAAGCAAAACTTTGTGGTTACCCTACATAGTCCTTTAAAGAAAAGAACTGCAACACAGAATGATATAGCAAATGAAAGAAAAAGTGTCAGATTAAAAATCATTGATCAAATCCAAATCTCTTCACCTGTGTTACCAAAACCATCTTACGTTGCTGAAACCCACAATATTTTCAAGATCCAATTTTCACTGTTATGTTATTTATTATTTATCATCTGCAATTTGCTCAGCTTGGTCATTGAAAATAAATTAGTGAATTCATTTCTGGTTCTCATGCAATAGGATCATGCTACAGTGTTTGGGTTGCAAACCCTGCAATGGAAAATCATTAAAAAATATCACTGACAAGAAAAGGTTACTGTTAATATGTTCTGTAAAGTTGTTTTTTTAAAAAAAGAATACAACCTAATTTGGGGGGCTAGTTATCTGACAGTGATCCTTTATGATTTTACAAATGATTAATATAGAATGGGAAAATCTAAGTGAACAAAATTGTGTTAAGAGCATACACATTCGCTGAACAGTTAAACAAATATGAGACAAGTACACAGCTTTATTTTGAGAGTTAATGTAGAAACAGAACAGCTGGAGACTATTAAAAGAACTCATTAGAGAAAAGAAAAAAACTGTTTTAATCGGATCAGCTGACAGGTGGCTATGCTTGAGAAGCGCCCTGCCTGCATCCTGAATAGTAGCATTAGTTATTGAACCTACTGTGTGATCTTCAAATGAGAATTTACAGCTGGCAAATTTAAACATCAGCACTGCAGGACAGACTGAAAGACATCCAAAGAATACCACCAGTCATCTCAGCACAGGGGTAGAACACTGGGAGCATGCCGGCCTCTGCGTGTGCGTAGGTTTGGAGGAGAAAGGAAGAAGGTACACCTCTACCTCAATATAACGCAACCCGATATAACACGAATTTGGATATAATGCGGTAAAGTAGTGCTCGGGAGGGCTGCACACTCCAGTGGATCAAAGCAACTTCGATATAACATGGTTTCACCTATAATGCGTTAAGATTTTTTGCCTCCTGAGGACAGTGTTATATCAAGGTAGAGGTGTACATAAAATATTGTCTTATGTTAAAGCTCATGACTGGGAACCAGGTGATTCAAGAATTATTTTTCCTGGCTCTATTACACTCTTACTATGTGAACTTGGGCAAGTCATTTCTAACCGCTCCAGGCCTCAGTTTCCCCATGTCACATGAGGTTTAATCAATTCACATTTGTAAGCTGTTCTGAGATCCTCACTTGGAAGGCACTATACACACGGAAGGAGATAGGAAAAACAATATAGCTAAGGGGCACCCAGGACTTAAGTGTTTCCTGGGGCCTGATATCTCCTGGAGGCCACGTCGACAGCAAACTAAACAACACTCTCTCACACTCCTTGTATCTCAAATGCTCCCAGCAGTTTCTGAAAGTTGGCCATAACCAGCAGGAAGTTTAGAAAGAACAACTGTAATCAAAAGTTTTCAAATACATATAGTTTATATTCTTTGTGAGATGTCCTTATCTTCTGATCTCTCAGGCCCAGGGCCTAAACTAAATTCATGGATGGAGTTTTCTTTTAAAAGCTGCTACCTTACCTGCACTGTGAATGACATAGTTGCTTTAGTTAGGCTAGACTGAATGCTTCCAGAGTCAATACATTTGAGCAAATTATTTTGGTTCAAAGGGACCAAAAGAACTAATTTTATGAGAATATAAGGTGGGACAGTTCCCAAATGAATGTGCTTGAAATCCTAATTGAAGAGGGATTGGTGATTTCAGACATTTCCCAATATACTGTCACACACACTAAAACATTAACACTACTTCCCTTTGGAAAAGTCCAGGACCAAGCTGTTTAGATGACTGACTGTATACATCACTTCAGCAGAGACAGTGCATTTTGCAGGTCAAGGAACTGGCTGAGCTGGGTGGAGAAGCTCACCTTGCAGCAGCTGCCTGTACCATATCTAGTATGTGAATACAAGATTTCACATGGTCCAAAAAAAAGGGTAGGGGGGGATGAGCTTGGGACCACAGCCCTGTACTCCCTTCTGCCCAACCAGCAGACACCCTTCCCTTTTTGGCAGGCTACAATAGTGATTTGTGCTAGACTCCCATTGTTCTTATATATGTGGAATCCAGGCACTGGTATTCTCCCTGGCCCCTGTTCAGGGTCATAAGGGAAGGGGAACAGGGAAATCTTTTTTCTGTCCTTCTCACTCATGTCCTCTCTTTTTGCACATCAGCACATGGTTTGGCACAATCCATCCCAAGTTGTTTATGTGTAGCACAATGACCAACACTACCACTACATTAGGAGACGCTCACTTATAATGCTATGCTTTGTGTTTAAAGAGCTTTAGGAGGGGTTACCCAAAACTAAGATGACCCTCTGAAACCCCACACTTCCCCTAAAAAGAGAAGGTCTCCCTCACACACACTATTTGGCTAGTTTTCATCCAAAGAAAATCTTTAGGATGTAAATGTGGAGGGATGAAGGCAGAAACTTGCCCAAGGATCAGTAGTATGCTAAAAGGCTGCAATGCTGTATGTCCAGGGGTAAAAATTGTATACTTATTTTCTTCACAGTTAGATCAAGCATAAAACCCATAATCTCAGTTAAAACAGAAGCATGCACCTCTTTGCACTACAAAGGAAAGTTACATACTATGAAATTTGATTAGATAGCACATCTTAAAAATTAACATTCTGAACGACTGACTTTTGTTAAAATGAATTCCACTGGCAGCTGGTCCGTACTTTACTCAGACATGAACAACAACCCTCTTTGAATAAGACATCTGACAATCAAAGTTTGCCAAAAGGAGGACGACAGAATCCAAAAGCGGAAAATTTTGTTTCCAGACTTCTAATAGAGCATTATGAACAGTGAAAATTAAAACAAAAAAACATAATTTTTACAAAGTTGCTGACAATGTCTTTAAAAGAACAAAATGCTCTTTGAGCAAGACAATGGGCTACTGACACCAACATTTTACTGGCCTTCTACTACTATATATTTTTTCCTTGTGCCTGTAACTTCTGTCCATGCAAGTATGTATGCAACAAACCTGCGTATGTGTGAAAACTTGCCAGAGTACAACGATGGTCATGTTTTCCCATTCTGCCATTCACATTTAAAGCAACAGGGATAACTAAGGAATCATCCACGGCTATGAAGTTCCAATCCTGTTACAGTGCCTGTTGGAAGTAAATATACTGAAACTCTATGTATTTGGTGAATCATAAGCCTTAAAGACTGCGTTAAATTGCTTGAAGGCTTATAAAATGCTCACCTGTTTTTAAGCATAGAGGTGCCAATCACCATATCTCCCACTTAAAATGACAGGAGAGGGCAGTCAGGACCTTGCAGGATAAAGTACAAAGTGTACCAGTAACCTCTTATTTTTTCCTAAAGGGAAGGCATGATGACTCTAGTATAAATACTTTCCCAACTGTTCTGTCCTATACACACACCACGGAATGCAAACACACACACACGTTGCACACAGAATGAAAAGCTGTTAGTCTGCCTTCCAAGTGCAAGTACGAGAATGTCAACAATGATCCAAGATGACTCAGAGGCTTCTTAATATCCCCTGACATTTAGTAAATGCAGAAACACTTTCAAATGAGTTTTTAATTATATAGATGTGATAATATTTTTGAATGCTTAGTGTAACTCATGCAAGCACCCCAAGCAGTCATATGCTAAAAGTAACAGAGCCAAAAAACAAAACAATAAAAAAAAACCCCACAGCTCAACTATATGCAAAAACATAGCCTTGTTTAGGTAAAACTGACCTCATCTAGGATGGCTATTGAAACAAAATATTTTGAATTGTGATGTGCAGAAGTAATTCAGAGTTGTGGTGTGAAAAAGGATACAGAACATCTTGTACCTCATCTACTTCGTTGCCCCTCCAAAAAACTTACTTTTTTTTCTTTAAGATACTGGCCTCATAGATAGGAGGGAAGCAGTAGATATTCAGCTATAACTTGATTTTAGTAAGGCTTTTGACATAGTCTTGCATTACATTTTCATAACCAAATGAGGGAAATGTAGTCTAGATGAAATTACTTCACTTAGAAAGGAAACAAAATCAAATCCACAACTACAAAACAGAAAATAACTGGCTAGGCAGTAGAACTGCTGAAAAGGATGTGCGGGTTATAGTGGATCACAAACTGATGAGTCAACATGATGCATCTGTGAAAAAGGCTAATATTATTCATACAAACATAAGAATGGCCATATTGGGTCAGACCAATTGTCCTGTCTTCCGATAGTGGCCAGTGCCAGATGCTTTAGAGGGAATGAAAAGAACAAGGTAATTTATCAAGTGATTGATCCTCTGTCATCAAGTCCCAGCTTCTGGCAGCTGGAAGTTTAGGGACACCCAGAACATGAGGTTATGTCCCTGACCATCTTGACTAATAGCCACTGATGGAGCTATCCTCCATGAACTTATCTAATTCTTTTTTGAACCCTGTTATAATATTCGCCTGCACAACATCCATTGTAGGGTGTATTAACAGGAGTGCCATATGTAAGAAATGGGAGGTAATTGTCCTGCTCAACACTGCACTGGGTAGACCTCAGATGGAGTACTGCGTCCAACTGTGGGTACCACACTTTAGGAAAGATGTGGACAAATTGGAGAAAGTCCAGAGGAGAGCAAAAAAATGATAAAACACTTTAGAAAACCTGACCTCTGAGGAAAAGTTTAAAAAACTGGGCATGTTTAGTCTTGAGAAAAGACAACTGAGGAGGAACCTGATATCAGTCGTCAAATATGTTGAGGGTTGCTATAAAGAGGACTGTGATCACTTGTTCTCCATGTCCACTGAAGGTAAGGAGATTTACATTGGATATTTGGGAAAACTTTAACTATTAGGGTAGTTAAACTCTGGAATATGCTGTCATTGGAGGTTTTTCTGAACACATTAGACAAACACCTATCAGAGGTGGTCTAGGTTTATTTGGTCCTGCCACAGCGCAGGGGGCTAGACTTGATGATTTCTCATATCACTTTCTATAAGGTCACATAATAAGGCAGCACGCTGTCCTATCACAAATGTGCCCTAGAGATCCTTTTTTTCTTGGGTGTCTCTGAATTTTGAAGTAAGCACTGTGGCACTTCAGCTGGTAAGGACAATCACAGATCTGGAAAAAGAATTAAATATCCAGAAACTAGAACTGATCCATATGGCAATAAACAGCAACCTTACGAGGTGCTGGAATAGGCTAAAGCTTATTTCTGAAACTTGTAAGCAGCGTAATTTCAAATGAACATTTAATTACAAAATGTCATTTCTAGCTTTCAAAACCCTTTCTTTAACATACCACTTTATATTTATACCTAATGACACCCAATGTGTTAGGTAATCATGGGTGAAAGCTGGCAATGGTGCAGCCATTGGGAAGTTTCACCACTGACTGAGATGGGATCAGGATGTAACCCCATATTTTTGTCTTTAGTGGGAAATTATGTGTACACTACACACTGGAGATGGGTGTGTGGTAAACTTTTCCCAAATCTGGACTTTAGTGTACAAAATCTGGGTGCTTACTGTGAACCTCCCCCAAGCTTATACCCAGCTTGGATTTTATCGAGCTGCCACCAGCCGAAGTTTTGCAGGGTTTCGGCCCCCTCGGGTTCCCCAAACCTTTCCTCGGGGGACCTCTCCCAGACCCAGAGCCCCTGGGTCTCCTCTATCTCATCCCCCAGCTTCCCCCCCTTTCCTGGGTTAGCCGGTGCGATGCTGTCCTGTTCCCTTTGAATATAAACCAGAAGAGGCAATCTAGCTTCCCCGAGGCTTACATTCAAACCTGTCACAGCTAACACACCAGGAGATTCACCCTCTTGTCCGTAGCAGTAACTAGAGAAACCTCAACACAAAGAGAACCAGAGTTGATTCTTTCTCTCTTTCCCCCGTAGCCTGTTCCCGCCCTGGGGACAATAGGAAAGTCAAACACAGAATTGTAATGCTTTTCTCCCCCTCCTGTCTTCCGTGAGGGAGACAGATGCCTCGTACAGAAATTTTCTATCCCTTTGCCTCACTAGGAAAAGAAACTCCACAAGTTTTAAAGAAACTTTATATAAAAGAAAGAAAATACAGAACAGTAATACTGCATCTAAGAAACTCAATACAGGAATATGGCTTATAAGAAATAGGAATAAACAGTCTGATTAAAAGATTAGCCCAATTAAACAGTCCATCCAACTTCACACACCCATGTAAATTTACAAATCAAAAGCACATCCAGCCGATTACTTTGTTCCTTTTGTACTCACAGATGGTTAGTAGAATATTAGAAAGAAGATGGAGTTAGGAAAGAAAAGCTCTGTTTTACTTCACATCGGGAAAACAAAAAAGACCCGACTTTCCAGTTCCCTCCCAGACTTTAAAAAAAATCCAGGTCTCTGATTGGTCCTCTGGTCAGGTGTTTGGTTCCCCCTTTGTTCACCCTTTACAGGTAAAAGAAAATTAACCCTTACCTATCTACTTATGACAGGGTGTGCAACAGGTCACCTCAAGCAGTCTGTACTATTCTCAAGTTGCTAAGCACACACAGTATCAATGCAAAAACCACAAAATTAGCACAGGTATATTCCACAGAACAGAAGGTCAACCACTAGTAGCATTTATGTTACCAAAGAAAGCTGAGCAAAGAAAAAGAAGAATTGGAATCAGATCAGTCTGTGAAAGACACCACTTGCAGCTGGCTGAGTCTACTTGAGCTTTACAGGAAGAACACGAAATTTTTAGGCTCACCCAATTTTCTTAAGCACTCTAGTGCAACGTTTCTCAAATGTGGCTACCAGGAAGTTTTCATGTGGTCACGACAGCCTCCTGGGCAGTGATTGGGAGGGTGGGGGAGCAAAGCATCAGACCCTCCCACTCCCTTCTTGTTGCTCCTGGATGTGCAGTGCCCTGCACCACCTCTGGAGAGAGGTGGGGCACAACGCGGCAGGAGTAAGGTGAGTTCTTGACCCATCTTGGGGGGAGGAGGAGGTTTCGGTGGCAGGTTCCAGCAGCCACAGCCCCGGGCTCCGACTGTAGGGTAGTGGGTACTGAACCCCTGGCTCTGGCTACATGGCCCTGGCCTCCAACTGCGAGGCTTCAGCCTCCGGCCTCTGGTTCCAGCTGTGCGGCAGCAGACGCTGCCCCCTGGATCCAGTCCCAAGCTCCAGCCGTGCAGTGGCAGGCACCGACCTGCAGCTCCAGCTGTGCGGCCCCAGCCCCTGGCGCTGATCTTCTGACCCAGCTGCACAGCAGCAGATGCCAACCCACAGCTCTGTTCCCGAGCTCTGGCCACGTGGTGGCAGAGCTGGCCCTGGGTGCCAACCTCTGGCTGTTCAGCAGCAAGTGCTGGCTCCAGTCATGCAGCAGCAGGTGCTGGCTCCTGGCTCCAGCCACGCAGCCCTGGGCTTTGGCACCCAGCTCCAGGCTCTGGCCGTGCGGTGGCAGGCACTGGTCCCCGGGCACTGACCCACAGCTCTGGCTGTGTGGCAGCAGGCTCTGATCCCTGGCTCCAGCCACCAGCTCTGGCTTTGACCATGTGACAGCTGGACTCCTCACCCATCTCCATCATCCCTGCTGCTTCCCATAGCCCCACATCCATCCCCCCTATTGCCCTGGGCCCCCACTGGCTCCCCGACCCTGCATCCATCCCACCATTGCCTCTGACTCCTGCCACCTTCCCCTGTGGCCCCCCCTCCAGGGCCTGATGAGTCCTGGGGCTTGCTGAGAAAAGTGATATCAGCAAACATGCACATATCACTTTTCACACCAGACTTACTAGCTATCTGTGAAAAGTGATACTTGTATGTTTGTTAAAAATCAAATCAACTTTCATAGCCTCCCAGTAGCTACTAAGTGTGCTGTAATATTAACAAAGATACAAATATCACTCCCAAAGGGGGAGGCAGCATTAGTTTTATTACTGAGTCTGCCAAAAAACCCTACAAATATAAATTACAATGATTTGGATGTGTATCTGTGCATATTTAATTGTTTTTCTTAAAGTTAATTAAAGTACTTTAGGAAAAAGTGTTAGTGTGGCCACCAGTGAGAGTTGGTGACTGCACTCTGAGGTGACCAAATTTTTTTTTTTTTTTTTTGAGAGAGAGAACCCATGCTCTAGCGAAACTGCATGATTGACATTCTTGGTCTCAGTCTCAAAAGCTATTAAAATATCCAGCATGACAAATACAGGGCCTAATCCAATGCTAATTAAGTAAGTAGAAAGCCTCAGGCAGTTGGACCAGGCTCATTTATCTTGACAAATTCAATATCTTCCATTGTTGTATGCAGAAGAGCTCTGTTTAAACTCAAAAACTGGTCTCTCACCAACATAAGTTGGTCCTATAAAAGATATTACCTCACCCACCTTGTCTCTCTAACATGACCAACAGATAATTATATTCCTGACCAAAGCAGCATAAGCACTATACAGTCTGACTAAAATCAAGACCATACAACTTAACATGAAGCCCGACACCAGGAATGACTGAGGGGAGACTAAAGATAACTCATTCTCTAACTTTCCAAGCATCCTGTTTCAATTTTTTGTAATTACATAATTGGATGATGAACAAATAAGTATTTTGTTAACAGTCTTTAATTTAAAAGAACTTACTAGATATCTTTCTTCTTGCCTCATACTTGGGGTGCGGATCATATGATTCTGCTCCCCTCTCCAGTCTCCAAATCGACGGAAAAAATAGTTGGATAAAAATCGGTTGACAGGATCCCTAATAATATTGATGTACACTGGCTGTTCTCCTCCAAACCTGGTGGGGGAAATGTGTAGATCTCATTAGATGTTTGCAAACATACATTCACATCTAAATCAAATGCTTTAAAAAGGTGTTCTCTATGCAAGTTTAAAGCTGCTGGAAGTTTAGAAGTTGTACGAAGGCCCTTATCGATGGTAAGAGTTCCTCAGCTCCTTCTAAGAGTGCATCAGGCCCCTTTAAGCTGAAAAGTAAGTACAGTATTGTATTAAGATACACATATTTCAGCCAGACAAAAGTTCCCTACTATGAAGAGCAACTATGCCAGCTATTATTCTGCTTGGGTTCTCTCCTTGAATTTTTCAGTTCAAGTACTTTCTGCAGTTAAATCTGGTTCTTTGGATTCCTATTCCCATGTACTAATTTCCCATCTGGGAAATCATGACAAGGCTAGGGAGGCCAAAATGAAAGCAAAATGCAATTCATGGAGTTCTACAAGGTGGCCCTGCAAGCATGTTCATCTTTTAAATAAAGGCCATGACCTGAGAGATGCCAGCTCCCAGCTTGCAATGCTCAATCTTGTTGCAGCAGCATTCACTTGGAAAAAGTGAAAGAGCTCAAATCATGCTTCACAGAGCTGGGTGGAATACCTTGTTTTCATATGCTGTGGCTTATAAAATCTTTTTCCTTATTTTCGTTAATGGCTATTAAGTATTTATTTAGCACCTTAACTTTGCATGGTGAGATACCTATCTATCTATAAAGGAAGAGACAACCCCTGCCTCAAAGAACTTAAAATATGAATCACCAGTACATAGAGGTTTAAGGAAAAGGAAGAGGTAGAGAAATTTGGGACCATCATTAAAACAAAAGCAAAGTGCAACCTAAGCCCCCAGATCTTGCGGATGAAGCCATAAACCAGGGCTTCCTCTGCAGACCGAGAACATCCTCACAATAGATGCTGGGATCTCTCTTTTGTTATCTCCCAGGGGTTGAGGCAACGGTTTACAATCTCCCCTTACCCCTAATTTCATGTTGGGGGAAGGTAGGACAGCTGATTCTCTACTCTATCTTTTGTTTTCAGTGTGCTGGAAAAGTAATCATATTTCTCAATTCAATAAATCATCTTCAGGAGAACGGGCTTACCTCACCAACCCAATACTGAGAAAAGGAAAGTTGCTTGTGTTCCTCCTTCAGCCAAAATATCTGAAGTGAAAAGGGGATATCGCAGGCTACAAAAGCCTCAAGACAGCAAAATGGGAGTAGAGCCTGTTGGGAGAGAGGTATTCTAGGGTGGGGCCAACCGGGAACTTGCCTGAACTAAGTGTAGGGGGGAATGTTTTAGTATTTAAAAATGACAAAATGACATGTTGATTCATGAAAGCACTTAAGCACATGCTTAAGTGCCTCTGAGTTTGATAGAACATAAGCACATACTTAGCACGAATTTGTGAACAAGGATAGTTTTCTGAATCGGAACCCAAAGTTTCAGGGGGGAAAAACTGATCAGAGAAGAGAAAATTGCAATTGTAATTTAGCAAGAGGGAAATAAGACTAATTTTGAGGTTCCTCTTAATTTTCTAAATTAAAGACATGAGAATGAAATGTTAGAACATTTTATAAATAATACAGAACCAGCAAAAAGTTTTTAAAATGTGAATTTTAGTAAAAAAGAAATAAAAATGTATACAGCAATGCATACTTGATATTTATTCTAAGACCTTCCAGTGAACTGAATAAAGTCTGCACCATCTTCTGTATGTGCCCACTGACCAGTGAGTAAAGTCTGCAAGTGCTTACACACGACTAACTTAATGCATGTGAGCAGTTGGCTTGGTATCTGAGATCAGCTTTTGCAGCTTCAGAGCCATAATTAGTAATTGCAGAGACAACATAAAAACTGAACTTCCAGATTTAGAAACCAGGATGTTACTTACTTCCTGATTAGAGCACTTTATGAATGTGGACCCCTTTCAAAATTAAGTCTGTTTTGGCATTTGTACTGATATGCATTTTTTCTAACAGAAGTTTGAAGTCTGAAACATTATAAGCTGTGTTTATATGATTATCTAAACTGTTCAGCTACAGAATGCAAATATTCATGGCAAGCAACAGCTGCCTGCCATGATACATCCTAATGCTTCCAGGAAACAAGGTCTTTAGGGTATTAACAGAAGCAACAAAGATCAGCAAAGTAAACTCAACATAATTATAAATATATATGCTATATAGTATAAACATCAGTAAAATCAAAGTAAATATTATTCAAGGAAGATTAATTCAAACTAGGACAAGTGCAGAGAACTACTAGGCTCACCAGGAAAATGGATAGCCTACTGTAGGAGAGGAGTCGAAAGGTGACTCGCTTGTTAGGCCAGCAGAACAAAGGCTGAGAGAGGCTATGGTTGCTCTGGATAAATACACGAGGGAAGTAAACACCACGGAGGGAGAAGAGCTATTTAAACTGAAAGACAACGTAGTCACAAGAACAAATGGGCATAAACTGGCCCTGGAGAAATGTTAAACTGGAAATCAGGTGGTTTCCAACCATCAGAAGACTGAGGTTCTGGAATAGCCTCCAAATAGGAGTACTGGAGGCAAGCAACCTGACTAGTTTTAAAATGGGGCTTGATAAGTTATTGAACAGGATTCTATAATACCACGAGACAGATTCAACAACCCAGGAAGTCTCTTCCAGTCCTATATTCCTATTTAAGTTTTCAGTGTAAGTTCCTTTTGCTAATAAAGGACAGTTACCTGTTCCGTAACTTGCATTCTTTGAGATCTGTTGCTCATGTCTATCCCACAGTACGTGTGCGTGCGTGCCAACGTGCACCAGTGCTGGAAGTTTTTACCTTAGCAGTACCAATAGGGGGAGCACTGCTGCGACCCCTGGAGTGGTGCCTCTATAGTGCACTATAAGGGGAGCCATGTGCTCCCCCCACTCTCAGTTCCTTCTTGCCAGATCGATTTTGACAGAGGGGAAGGAGGGCAGGATGTGGAATAGACATGAGCAACACATCTCGAAGAACGCCAGTTACAGAACAGGTAACTGTCCTTTCTTCTTCGAGTGCTTGCTCATGTGTATTCCACAGTAGGTGATTGCAAGCTACATCTGACGGAGGTGGGTAGGAGTTCATAGATGCCCTGGCTGAAGCACAGTTCTACCGAACCAGCATCATCTCTAGCATGGGAGACGATTGCATAGTACGACGTGAACATGTGTACTGAGGACCAGGTAGCGGCTATACAGATGTCCTACATAGGGACATGGGCCACAAGGGCCACCGAGGAGGCCTGACACCTTATCAAGTGAGCCCTTATGATAGATGGTGTGGGAACCCCTGCTAGGTTGTAGCATGTGTGGATGCACGATGTAATTCATTGGGAAAACTTTTGGGTGGAGATCAATTGACCCCCATGCACTCAGCCGAAGCAACAAAGAGTTGTGAAGACCTGTGTAACGGCTTAGTCCGATCCAGATAAAAAGTCAGTACTCTGCACACATCGAGCGTATGGAATTGATGTTCCTCATTAGAGGCATGAGGTTTGGGGCAGAGGATAGGCAGGAAGATGTCCTGGCCCATGTGAAAAGTGGAGACCGCCTTAGGGAGGAATGCCGGATGTGGGCAGAGCTGAACCTTGTCCTTGTGAAAGACTGTGTAAAGGGGGTCGCAGGTCAGGGCCCTGAGCTCCGAGAGATGCCAGGCTGACGTGATGGCCACAAGGAAGGCCATCTTCCATGAAAGGGGAGACCATGAGCATGTGGCCAGGGGTTCGAATGGGGGCCCCGTGAGGCGGGATAACACCAAATTTAGATCCCACTGAGGGACAGGGGCTCTAGCATAAGGAAAGGACTGGTCTAGCCCTTTGAGGAAATGCCCGGTCATGGCATGGGAGAAAACCGAGCAGCCCTGGACCGGTGGATGGAACGCTGAAATAGCCGCCAGGTGCACCCTGACAGAGGAAGGGGCCAGGCCTTGAGTTCTAAGGTGAAGGAGGTACTTGAGGATAAGTTGGAGCAGGGAAGACATTGGGGAAGTACTCAACTCTCCTGCCTACTGGGAGAACCTGGACCACTTTGCCAGGTAGGCTTGGAGTGTGGATGGCTTTCTACTTTCAAGGAGTACACGCCTGACCCCTTCCAAACACCTTCTCTCCTCCACATCTAGCCATTGATCAGCCATGCTGTCAAATGGACGGTGGCCAGACTGGGGTGGAGGAGGCGGCGGCCCTGGTCCTGGGACAGTAGGTCCGGGCGGAGCGGCAACAGCCGCAGAGAGGCCACAAGCAAGCCCAAGAGAATCCCGTATCAATGTTGCTGGGACCAAGCTGGGGCAATCAGGACGATGCACGCCTTGTCCCTTTTCACTTTCTCCAGGACCTTGCCAATGAGGGGAAATGGGGGAAAGGCATAAAGGAGTTGACCCGACCACGACAGGAGGAAGGCATCTGAGATCATGTTCTTGCCCACCCCCACCCAGAACAGAACCCGTGGCAACGGCGGTTCTGTCAGGTCACAAACAGGTCTACTTGGGGAGTGCCCCACGCTCGGAAGAGCTGACGAGTGACGTCCGGAGTGGAGCGACCACTCGTGCTGGGAGGAGAAAACCCTGCTCAAGCAATCATTCTGTGTGTTGCTGATGCCTGGCAGGTGGAAAGACTTCAGGGAGATGTCATGGCTATACGGAACTCCCATAGGCTGAGGACTTCCAGGCAGAGGACCTCGTCTCGCCTTGCCTGTTGATGTAAAATATCGTGGCTGTGTTGTCCATGAGTACTCTGATCACCTTGCCACACAGCTGGGAGCTGAATGCCACACAGGCTAAGCCTACTGTCCTGAGTTCCCTGACATTTATGTGAAGGGACATCTCCACGGCTGAACACATCCCTTGGGTCTGTGAGTTCCCTATGCAGGCTCTTGAGTCCGGGTCCGATGGGTCGGACACTAGGTCTAGTGACGGGGTCAAGTCCCAGAAGGGAATTCCCCGGAGCATATTGGCTGGGCAGGACCACCACTGTAGCGTGGTGATCACCCACGCCGGTACCGAGAGGACCTTTTCTAGTTTGTCCCGGGCTTGGGAGAACTTTGAGGCCAACCAGAGTTGGAGGGGCCTCATCCAAAGCCTGGTGTGGCGGACCATGCACGTGCATGCCACCACACGGCCCAGGAGCTGCAGGCATGCCCTGGCAGTGGTGACGCGGAACTCTGTGACCAAGGCTATAAACCCCTTCAGGGTTTGGAACCTGTTCAGGGGAAGGGAGGCTGTGGCCTTGGAAGCATCCAGGAGAGCGCCTATGAATTCTATGAGCCACACTGGAACCAATGTCGACTTGGCTTCATTCACTAAGAGGCCTAGGTTGGCACACATAGCTAAGAGCAGGTCCACGTGGTTTTGTACCGCAAGTTGCCCTTGAGCAGCCAGTTGTCGAGGTAGGGGAATATCTGTACCCCTTGGCGTCTGAGATAGGCCGCCACTACTGCCATACACTTTGTGAATATGCTGGGTGCAGTGGACAAGCCAAACGGAAGGACCATAAATTGGTAGTGGTCCTGTCCCACTAGGAAACGGAGGAAGCATCTGTGCCCCTTGAATATATGGATATGGAAGTATGCGTCCTGAAGGTCCAGGGCAGCATACCAATTGCCAGTGTCCAGAGAGGGCATGATATACGCCAGAGAGACCATGCGGAACCGGCATTTTGCCATGAGCCGATTGAGGTCTCGCAGATCCAGGATGGGCCTGAGCCCCCCTTTCGCCCTGGGGATCAGGAAGTAACGGGCATAAAACCCTTTCCCCCGGAACTTCCATGGAATCTTCTCCACAGCTCCCAAGCTGAAGAGCCGACCCACTTTCTGCTGTAGCAGGGGTAAATGCGACGGATCCCCCTTGCTGTCGGTGGGAGGGCAGGGTGAGACAAATTGTAGTGTGTAACCCTGGGAAATGGTGTTGAGGGTGCATCGATCTGATGTTATTCAGGACCATCCTGTAAGGAATGAACACAAGCCGTTGCTCAAGGCAAACTTTAATCGTAGGAGGGTCCTCTCAGGCGTCACCGGGGTACCCTCTTGCAACCAGTCAAAAGTGCCTCTTGCCCTGCTGCTTGCCCCTGGAGGGCCCAGACTGTGCGGCAGAGCGAGACTCCCTCTGAGGTCACCTCTTTTGGGTCTTGGACCTCTTGTAGGCAGGCTTGTATCTCGACTGGGTGCAGAGATGGAGACCTGAGTCTTAGGCTTTTCCTTGGGCGAGCCCTACTGGGTCAGACCAATGGTCCATGTAGCCCAATATCCTGTCTTCTGACAGTGGCAAATGCCAAGTGCCCCACAGGGAATAAACAGAACAGGTAATCATTAAGTGATCTATCCTCTATCGCCCATTCCCAGCATCCAGCAAACAGAGGCTAGGGACATGATCCCATCCTGGCTATCCTTTATGAACTTACCTAGTTCTCTTTTGAACTCTGTTACAGTCTTAGCCTTCACAACATCCTCTGGCAAGGAGTTCCACAGGCTGACTGTGTGTTGTGTGAAGAAATACTTCCTTTTGTTTGTTTTAAACCTGTTGCCCATTAATTTCATTTGGTGATCCCTAGTTCTTGTGTTATAAGGAGTAAATAACACTTCCATATTTACTTTCTCCACATCAGTCATGATTTTATAGACCTCTATCATATTCCCTCTTAGTTACCTCTTTTCCAAGCTGAAAAGTCCCAATCTTATTAATCTCTCCTCATATGGAAGCTGTACCATACCCATAATGATTTTTGTTGCTCTTTTCTATACCTTTTCCAATATATCTTTTTTTGAGATGGGGCAACCAGATCCGCATGCAGTATTCAAGATGTGGGTGTACCATGGATTTATACTAACGTACTATGTAGACAAGCCCTTAGACTGTATCTGCCTTAGGCCCAGAACAGGATTTCATCTGTGCCTTGTATAGTGCTGAAGACACCATAATAGTTTAGTAAATATTAAATTAAATGAACTACTATTACTATTATCTTCTAGACACTACTACCCCCTCTCATTTGTGACTGCATGACCTCTCTGTGGTAAGCAAATGCTTAAGCAGAATATTAGCTAGTGTGTTTTTAGCTGTCTTCATGCATTTTAGTAGATGGCAACACAGAAGGGAGCCAGTACCATGTGACTAGCCAGCTCTCCATAGAACTCGTGCAAGTGCTGCTTGGACCTCAATTTGCAAACCCGTGAACTGACTGACTGCTTATCTGAGACTCATCTGAAGGGGACAAGAGCAACTTAACAACAAATCACACTTCCATCTAAATATATATGTAACCCCCTTTCCTGTTCACTGGCCCAGCATGAGGTTGTTCAAGATAGGGGAAGCCTGCCTTGTGACTTTTTACACAACTTTGGGAAACTAGGCCTGAGGTGCCTTACTGTGCTCTGTGGTGGGTGTCAGTGAGTGTTCACCTCGGACCAGACTCACTCAGACACACCACCAGGAACAAGGCTTTATTCGGTAAAGAACATAGAACAGGATTACAGTCCAGCAGCATCCTCTCTGCTTGCCTGCAACGTGCTCCCAGCTCAGTGCTGAGAACTCCTTTTGTGGGGGCAGAGGTACATCCTGGCAGGAACCAGGAGGTTCTCCCAAGATGCCAAAGTTTGTAGCCCAGAACTTGTAGTTCCCAGGGCTGCTGTTGAAGCACACCGGACCTATATATATTGCCCTTCTACTGTTATGTCTAAGGCAATTACAAATGAGAGAGATTAGAGAAGAATATATTTCTCTAGCCTGCTTGCTTTGTGCATCTTACTTCACTCTATGTACAACCAGTTTCATTGCTTCCCGGCCAAAATCAATTCTTTTTTCCTGTTTTCATGGGTCACACAGCAGAAGAGGAGAGGAAGAAATTAAAAATAAAAACCAATGTGGATTTAAACTACATAAAAATGGTAGGTAGTTCAGAAGGGACACCTGACAACTTTTAATCCATTTATGCAACCAAATAGATTTCAGGTTAACAATGCCCTTTTAATCAACAAAATGTCCTTAAAAGGCTAATATAACTTTAGCCTTTATAACTTTAAACTATAAAATCTATAAAGTTATCATTTTATAACTTTTTGACTTATCTGAAGCCCATTTATGATAGCCCTGGGAAACCAAGGTTACAATAATCTGAATGAATGCTCTGTGCTGCCTCTGATGGAGTGTTCACCCCCACAGACAGCTTAATGTGGGTCACAAGGAGCCAATTAACTTTATATGCTGCAGCAGAACCAGAGATTGATCAGGCCTAATGGCAGATAAGCCGAACTGGGAAGAGTATAAAGTCAGGAAGGGGTTGCAGGGAAGAGATCTCCGGTCATTTCCTAAAAGAAGGGGGAATTGGCTAGGGACAAGGAGAAGATACAGGCGTAGGATAAGTCTTGAGGTTCTGCTCTGGACTAGGAGATCCTACAAGAGGCCTAGAGGAATGAAGTAGTCCTGGGGAGCAGCTGAATCTCTGGAGGTAAACCCAGAGATAGGCAAGGAGATAGAGGTGGAGTAAGAATCGAGGGAAACAACAATTGGGACTGAGACTGAGCCGACCTAGGCTGCAAGACATAGGGTCCCTGGGCTCAAACCAGACTAACAGATGGACCTGGGATCCCCTTCCAGCAACAGGAAAAGTGGCACAGGACCTGGAATTGGAATAGAAGACTACCTGAGACAGCATGTGGACAGTGTATCCAGGAGGATTTAATTATCCCAGATGGGGGGGGAGACTGTATATTGACCTGGCCAGAGCACTGAGTCACAAAGGAGTCCCTTTGGGCACAGCCAAGGGAGCCATAGCTTGAGCAACCAAAGGAAGTGGGTGCTAGATGGGCAAAAGCACATGCCCAGACCCAGCCACAAGAAGGTGCACATGTGGTGAGTGGAACTCCCTTCACACTGTCTTATTTCACATAGTGCTTTTCAAAAATGTCCCACAATACCGAAAGGCCAAAGAGCACACAGTAGTTGTGCTGAGCCTTCCATTAAGTGATGGTTACTGTCTTTAATAGGGTGAGTTCAAAAGGGGAAAAGGAGGGGGGAGAGGGGAAGAGGTAAGAGGGGACTGTAGGACATTGTGGCCAGTCAGTGCACACTTTACAAGATGGACCTTGCAGGATGATAGAAAATGTCTCACAATGTGTATAATGACTATATAAAAGCTATAGTTTTAAGCTTGTGCCTTTAACTTTGACATTTCCTGACTTAAGTGTTTTACTTATGTTCTCTTAACATAGTTTAACAGCATTTCCTAAGGAAGAAGTTGTCTTAAGAAAAAAAATCCATAAAGCTGGATTTATTAGCTAGATAATATTAGAATACCTTACACCACTCCAGGTATGCATCCAAGTGCTCCTGCAACCAAACTGTGCAAGCCAGTGAGCACTGAATGAATTAGGGCTGTTATACTCTCACCCTTTTCTATGCACTAAAGCCTGGTTCATTAAATACACACTTTACTCTGCATCTTAGTAGATGTGCGCATTCAGTACACAGTCACATCAGCAGCACACATATGCACAGCACAGACTACTTCCCTTCCCAACATTGGCGGATGATGGTTCAAACACATCACTGATTCAGTGATAAATTTACATTGTGTGTGCAAAGTGCAGCTTTCAAAGCCTCTTAAATCAGCTAAATCTCAATGCGTTTTGAACAGATCAAAGGCACTTCTCTTCAATTAAGGGAATCTCTCAGTTAAATTTTAACTTTCTATATTCTCAACCATTTCAGAGACAACTGTACATCGAAAGGTTGCACTAATTACTTATAATGCAGAAACTATTGTTCCAGGTATTACTATATCATCATCATCTAGGGATACTCCTGACCAAGCTAACTTAAAGTTATCATGAATATATCAAGATTCAAAAACATGCCAGATATTCTTCCTTCAAAATGACTTTCTGTTGCTAGACTGAAGGCCCAGTTTTGGGGAGTTCCCCCAGCACAGGGATGGAGAGACTTAGGGTACAGTCTATACATACAGCACTGCAGCAGCACAACTGTACTGATACAGACGCTCCCCAGGATATGCAAACCCAACTTACGGAAATCCAAAACTTACGGAAAAGGTTCCGTAAGCTTTTTCTTTTGGGGGGGGGTGAGTGGGAGTGTAATTGTCGGAGATACATTCCAGACTTACGCAAGGCATTCTGGAACAGAATGCTTGCGTAAGTCGGGGAGCTTCTGTACAGCCATGCTGCTGCAGCACATCTGGTGAAGATGCTCTATGGCTATGGGAGAGAGTTCATCTGTCAGCATAGAAAAACACCTTCTTGAGTGGTATAAGCTATGTCTCCCGCTGACATAGTGCTGTGTATACACATGCTTATGTTGGTGTAACTTGTGTCACTCTGCACCCACCCAGCAATATTGTCAATCTCTCCAACTACACACTCAGCCCAGAAGAAAAGTCTGTCCTATCTCGGGGACTCTCTTTCTGCCCTGCCACCCCCACCAACATGATACAGTTCTGTGGCAATCTGGAAGCCTACTTTCGCCGTCTGCGACTCAAAGAATACTTCCAGGACAACACTGAACAGTGCACTGATACACAGGTACCCACCCACCAACAGCACAAGAAGAAGAACTCCACATGGACTCCTCCTGAGGGTCGAAATGACAGTCTGGACCTATACATTGAATGCTTCCGCCGACGTGCACAGGCAGAAATCGTGAAAAACAACATCGCTTGCCTCATAACCTAAGTCGTGCAGAACGCAATGCCATCCACAGCCTCAGAAACCACCCTGACATTATCATCAAAGGGCTGATAAAGGAGGTGCTGTTGTCATCATGAACAGGTCTGACTACCAGAAGGAGGCCGCCAGACAACTCTCCAATACCAAATTCTACAGGCCACTTCCCTCAGATCCCACTGAGGAATACACTAAGAAACTGCACCATCTACTCAGGACACTCCCTACACTAACACCAGAAAAATCAATCGCATACCCTTAGAGCCCCGACCAGGGTTATTCTATCTACTACCCAAGATCCACAAACCCGGAAATCCTGGACGCCCCATCATCTCGGGCATTGGCACTCTCACTGAAGGACTGTCTGGATATGTGGACTCTCTACTCAGACCCTATGCACCAGCACTCCCAGCTATCTCCGTGACACCACTGATTTCCTGAGGAAACTACAACGCATTGGTCACCTCCCAGAAAACACCATCCTAGCCACCATGGATGTAGAGGCTCTCTACACAAACATCCACACACAGATGGAATACAAGCTGTTAGGACAGTATCCCTGATGATGCCACAGCACAACTGGCTGCTGAGCTCTGTGCCTTTATACTCACACACAACTATTTTCAAGTTTGATGACAATATATACCTCCAGATCAGTGGCACTGCTATGGGCACCCGCATGGCCCCACAATACGCCAATATTTTTATGGCTGACCTGGAACAACGCTTCCTCAGCTCTCGTCCACTCACGCCCTTCTCTACCTACGCTACATTGATGACATCTTCATCATCTGGACCCATGGGAAGGAGACTCTAGAAAAAATTCCACCACGATTTCAACAACTTCCACCCCACCATCAACCTCAGCCTGGACCAATCTACACGGGAGGTCCACTTTCTAGACACCACGGTGCAAATAAGTGATGGTCACATTAACACCACTCTATATCGAAAAACCTACCGACCGCTACGCCTACCTTCATGCCTCCAGCTTCCATCCCGGCACATCACACGATCCATTGTCTACAGCCAAGCACTGAGGTACAACCGCATCTGCTCTAACCCCTCAGACAGAGACCAACACCTACAAAATCTCCACAAGCATTCTCAAAACTACAATACCCGCACGAGGAAATTAGGAAACAGATCAACAGAGCCAGACGTGTACCCAGAAGCCTCCTACTGCAAGACAAACCAAGAAAGAAACCAACAGGACTCGAAAACAACACCGCTCTGCCTAACCTAAGCGTGCAGACGCAATGCCATCCAGCCTCAAAAACCACCCAATATCACAAAGAGGCTGATAAAGGATGTCTTTCCATCGATGAACAGGTCCTGAATAACCATTAAGGAGCGCAGACAAAACATCTCCAATACCAAAATTCTACCATCACTTCCCTCAGATCACCACGAGAATACACAAGAAAACTGACACATCCTACTCAGACACTCCACTACATCTAACCCAAAAAAATCTAGCATACCTATGACCGCCAGGTTATCTCTATCTACACCCAGATCCACAACCCGGAAATCCCTGGTACGCCCCATCATCTCGAGCATTGCACTCCTCACTGCAGGACCTCTGAGTATGTACTCTCTCTCAGACCCGTATGCCGCAGCACTTCCAACCCGTCAACATATCTCTTGATCACCACTGATTTCCTGAGTAACTCACGAAAGCTCACGCTCCAAAACCTCTGTTAGTCTATAAGGTGCCACAGGATTCTCTGCTGCTTTCACAGATCCAGACTAACACGGCTACCCCTCTGATATCTGTGGAGGCGGAATATTCACATCTCTGAGCGACATATGTTTTGCTGACATAGGCTGTAGCATAGACATAGCCATAGTATTCTAGGGTTTGAGCTGATTAATTTGGGTGCTGCATCGAACTGGTCATCTAAGAGAGAGAGAGAAAACAGCATTAGAGTTGCATGATTTCATACTCTTCAGTTTCTCAGATGAAAAAACAAAAGGAGTTTCAAAGTGAAATCACAGTCCCAAAGCCATGCACACTTGACACACTGCAGAGCACCCAAGAACAAGAAGAAATGCTGGAATGTCAAACCTTTTTAAAACTGAACTCTTGAACGGCTTCTGAGTTGGAGAAAGAAAGCAGTTCAATCAAAAAAAGGGGAGGGGTCAGAAGTATTCTGACACCACTGTGAAACTGCTCTATGTTTTCAGTGGCAAGGGTTAGCACCAGTTGTAGCACAACTACTACAATTTGAGGAAAGGGTCAATATTTGACTTTTTTTGGAGGATATAGTATGGAAACAAAATTACTTCACTAATGAAACTGGACACTATTTGGAAATCAGAGTTATGGACTAATCTGAACTGAATTTTGCGTTTACATTTTTATATAAAGCATCAGAGAGCATGCTTTATTTCTACCAGTAATTTACCTTTGAGTGGAGGTAAACTGTCCTAGCTTACTAGTAGTAAGGTATCCTGCAGTGCCCGCCTCTCTAGATAATTTAATAAATAAATAAATAAGTGTTAGCTGTGGTGCCTATTTTTAAGAAAACAGCATTACAGCCAAAGAATTTGTTTGTTCTTAAGTAGTACTTTTTCAAGAAAAACAAAAACACACACAATTGTGTATTTGTGGAACGATGGAAACAGAGACAAAAATTTACTTACGTTGGTACCAGGAACTATATTAAAACAAACAAATAAAAATGGGGAAATCACAAGAAGGGGCACTTGTGGTATGTAAATAGAAACCACAGTAATTTTACGTTTTCCAAAGTCACTGCTGCTTCCTGTTACGTAGTAAGAAATGAAAGACAGATCAGCACTCAAGCCACAGCATTCTAACGAAGAAAGAATGAGTTCTTAAATCTTAATGATGTACATTTGTTCACACTGGATTAAGACAAGTAGCTGGAATGAACTGAAACAGAAATATTAAGAATCTAAGCTTATAATTAAAATTTACTCTCTCATTTGAAAGAGAATGCTACGTAATTTTGTGGGATTTTTTTTTTAAACAACAAAAATGGTTGTTCGCAAGTGGACTGTGACTGCTTCAGAAAGCGAAGAGTTCACAGCTGTAATAAACATGAAAAAACACCTTTCCGTGCAAGTGATCTTTTCAATGGTTCTACATCTTATGAAGTCAGTCAGCCAATCTTTACACCAATAATTGCCACTTGCCAGTCATTGGCAGAGACAGCCCTTTGAACCAAAGTGTACCACATTCCTCTGTAATGGTCTGTTACACACTATCAGGGTGAGGCAGGCTGAGCCTCCAACTCCACCTGAGCCGGGATCTGCTGTCTGTGGTCCAAAGATGCAGCAACATCCATTGTGTGCACTGGTGACAGGACCAAATGCTCTACTAGCTCTGGAGCAGGTGATGAGTAGCATGATGCAACTCATATTAAAAGCTTGACCTACATCATAGCAAGAAGGCCTTGATTCTGCTACATTTCACTTGCCTCACTGCAAATGTTTTTTCTGTTACTCTGAAATTTGTCGTATTTGGGACATACATCAAGTGTCTTAAGTAGCTGCCCAGGCTGATTTAGTTGCTTGTTTTTAGAGTCCAAAAAGGGCTCTGCATGCACAGTTGAAGCTTCTTCCTGCTTAAGTTTGGTTAGCAATCCCTCACATTAAATGAATGATACTAAGTGACATTTATGATAAAGTACAAAGAACTCCTCCTCCAGATTCAGCTCCTCTGGAATGAGCATTTTGTGTTCTTATGTGTTATTCCAGCCACATAAGTGATAAATGTCACTTTATCATAAATGTCACTACAGCACTTCTGCCAGTAACCACAAGACTCAATCAATTCTTAATGTAACAAAATTACAGGCATTTAAATTTTTGTTACCTTGAAGTATATGCATTTTTGGAAATATTACATTGGACCTTATTTCATATTGCAGCTGCTATTGTAGAAAACTGTTACTTTGCATACAAAGAGGAAAGTCCTTACAGAAAAAAAAAAATCTTAAAAATGAAAAACAACATATAGTTAAGGAACATATTCAACCACTGGTACTGAACAGGGACTTTAATTTGAGGGGAAAAAGTTAGATATGGGCCAAATGCTGCAATTAGCCCCAGAGGGGCAGATTTCTATCTTCCATGGAGCCCTGCTGAATTCATTGGAGTTCTGCACAAGTGGATGGGTCTCCTTATGTGGAGTTCATTGCAGGAACAGAGCCTAGATTATTAACAGCAGCTTCTGGCATATCTTTACATGTGTCAGAAAAACATGTTCTTATTAGTATGTGAGCATGAGAAATTTTCTTTGGAAATACAGGGGAAATATGTTTTAATCCAATGCAATTGCAGTAAAAACCAATTAAGGGACCTGACCTCGTATAGCTTTATTCAATAAAAGTTGAAAGCTCTCAGCACATTCCAGACAGCAATCTGAGAATACATGTACATAACAGAGGTGGCAAAAATATCTTCAAAAAAGGGTTACATTTATCAATTTTCCATGAAAAAAAGTGGTAAGACAATAACCAATACCACCGCCACTTTGAAATACTTGGTTTTAAGGCCCTATTAAAGTTAAAAAAATTTTTAAAAAACACACTACACACGTAGTGCAGCTAAATACAAACGTATACATGTAGAAACAAGGAATGCAGGTCATATTTACACAAAGAAGGGGACTGTACCTAGGAATGCAGTGACTCTGCAAAGAACTCAGGGGTCATCGTGGACAAGCAACTCCCATAGCATGGCAATCATGGAGCCCGCACAGCTGACCGTCACCATAAGTCTCCTGGGTGCTGGCAGACGTGAGACTGCATTGCTACACAGCAGCAGCTCATTGCCTTTTGGCAGCAGATGGTGCATTATGACTGAAGGCTATCGTCATCATACAGAGATGGGAGTGACTCAGCCAGGCCATTTCCCATTTTCTGTCGAGCACTCAGGAGATGTTGAGGGCTAGCAGTCATAATGCAGCATCTTCTGGCGAGCAGCCAGGAGATGACAATGACTAGCAGTCATACTGCACCGTCTGCTGCCAGCCTAAGATATAAAAGATAGATGAAGTGGATCAAAACAAGAAATAGACCAGATTTGTTTTGTATTCATTTGCTCCCCCCTCCCTCCATGAAATCAACAGCCTGCTAAACCCAGGCTTTTGAGTTCAGTCCTTGAGGGAGCCATTCTGTGTGACAGTTGTTTGTGTTTCTCCTCGATGCAAAGCCTCTGCATTTGTGGATTTTAGTTCCCTGTAGGCCATGTCGTCAGTTGTCCCTCTCTCCATCAGAGCACGGGCAGTCAATCGTTTTGCGCCTTTTTTCAGCGCAAATGCCATATCACGGCAAGCATGGTGCCCACTCAGCTCAACGCAGCAGTCATGAACATTGTGAATACCTCGCACATTATCGTGCAGTTTATGCTGAACTAGAACCTGGAAAACCAGGCGAGGAGGCGGCGATGGCAGCACGGTGACGAGAATGATGAGGACATGGACACAGAATTCTCTCAAACCGCGGGCCTCTGCGCTTTGGAGATCCTGCTGGTAATGGGGCAGGTTCGAGCCACTGAACGCCGATTTCGGGCCCGGGAAACAAGCACAGACTGGTGGGACCGCATAGTTTTGCAGGTTTGGGACGATTCGCAGTGGCTGAGAAACCTTCGCATGCGTAAGGGCACTTTCATGTAACTTTATGACTTGCTTTCCCCTGCCCTGAAGTGCCAGAATACCAAGATGAGAGCAGCCCTCACAGCTGAGAAACAAGTGGTAATAGTCCTGTGGAAGCTTGCAATGCCAGACAACTACCAGTCAGTCGGGAATCAATTTGGAGTGGGAAAATATACTGCGAATGCTGCTGTGATGCAAGTAGCCACAGTAAATCACTGAGCTGCTGCTACTAAAGGTAGTGACTCTGGGAAATGTAAAGGTCATAGTGGATGGCTTTGCTGCAATGGGATTTCCTAACTGTGGTGGGGCGATAGATAGAACCCATATCCCTATCTTGGCACCGGACCACTAGGGCAGCCAGTACGTAAACTGCAAGGAGTACTTTTAAATGGTGCTGCAAGCACTGGTGGATCACCAGGGACGTTTCACCAACATCAATGTGAGATGGTCGGGAAGGGTTCATGATGCTCGAGTCTTCAGAAACACTAATCTGTTTAAACGACTGCAGCAAGGGATTTACTTCCCAGACCAGAAAATAACTGTTGAGGATGTTGACACGCCTATAGTTATCCTTGGGGACCCAGACTACCCCTTAATGCCATGGCTCATGAAGCCATACACAGGCAGCCTGGACAGTAGTCAGGAGCTGTTCAACTAAATGCAGAGCAAGTGCAGAATGGTGGCAGAATGTGCATTTGGACATTTAAAGGCGCGCTGGCACACATTACTGACTCGCTCAGACCTCAGCCAAACCAATATTCCCATTGTTATTGCTGCTTTCTGTGTGCTCCACAATCTCTGTGAGAGTAAGGGGAAGACCTTTATGGCGGGGTGGGAGGTTGAGGCAAATCGCCTGGCCGCTGATTACGCTCAGCCAGACACCAGGGTGATAAGAAGAGCACAAGAGGAAGTGCTGCGCATCAGAGAAGCATTGAAAACCAGTTTCATGATTGGCCAGGCTACGGTGTGACAGTTCTGTTTGTTTCTCCTTCACCCCCTTGATTGACTCATTCCCTGTAAGCCACTTGCCCTCCCCCCTTCAATCACAGCTTGCTTGCAAAGAAAATAAAGTGACTATTGTTTAAAAACAATGTATTCTTTATTAAATGATTATAAAAATAGGGAGAGAACTGACAAGGTAGCCCAGGTGGGGTGTGGGAGGAAGGAGAGGAGGGAAGGAAAAGGCTGCTTCAAAACTTGTTGAATGACAGCCTTCTGTTGCTTGGACTGTCCACTGGGGTGGAGTGGCAGGGTGTATGGAGCCTCTCCCACCGCCACATTCTTGGGTGTCTGGGTGAGGTGGCTATGGAACTTGGGGAGGGAGGAGGGCAGTTAAACAGGGGCTGCAGCGGCACTCTGTGATCCAGCTGCCATTCCTGAAGCTCCACCAGACGCCAGACAATGTCCGTTTGATCCCACAGTAACCCCAGCGTTGCATCCTGCCTCCTCTGATCTTCCTGCCACCACCACCTCATCTCGAGTGTCCCTCCTGTCCTCACGTTCATCCCTCCTGTCCTCATGTTCATTGGCTGCTTTCCTGTACTGTGATACTGTGTCCTTTCACTCACTCAGATGAGCTCTTTTGTTGCGGGTTGATTGCATGGTCTCGGAGAACATTTCATCTTGCGTGCGTTTTTTTTGCCACCTTATCTGAGATAGCTTTTGGGACAGAGAAGGGAGGCATGAAATATTTGCAGCTGTGGGAGGGAAAATAGGGAGAGAAAATACCCATTGTTCTGTAAAATGTATACTCTTTCACAGTGAACAACACTATTCACATTACATAATACATGTGATTTCAGTACAAGGTCACATTTTGCATCTTAGTATTGAGTGCCTGAGGCTTTGGTGTTAGAGATCACAGACGTAGGGCTGGGCAACAGAATTCGGCTTGCATGCGGCCATTGTAAGCCATTGTCTTTCAGCTTCTGCAACCCTTCATAAAAGTGGCACCCTCCTTTCCCATACCAAGCAAAGCCCGTTGAGTGCTGTGGTTTTCACATTAACATGCAGCAGCAGAAACCAAACTAACTCCCCCCCATCCAATTCTCTGGGATGATCATTTTACCCCTCCCTCCACTGCGTGGCTTGTATCAGGGAAGACCCCTGCAAGCCAAATGCGAAAAGCTCAGCACCAATGCCCCCACCCTCAACCCTACTGCTTGGCTAACTATGGGGAGGATTTCTTTTCAGCCACAGGCAAACAGCCCAGTAGGAACAGCCACCTATGAATGTCCCCTTAATTAAATTCCCATATTTCAATCAGGTTACCATGAATGATATCACTCTCCTGAGGATAACACAATGAGATAAAGAACGGACATTGCTTGAATGCCAGCAAACACCGGGACCATACACTGCCACGCTTTGTTATGCAATGATACCAGATTACTTGCTACATGCATGGGGTGGTCAAGTGTCCTACCATGGAGAACGGAATAAGGCTGCACTGCCCAGAAACCTTCTGCAAAGGCTTTTGGAGTACCTCCAGGAGAGCTTCATGGAGATGTCCCTGTAGGATTTCCTCTCCATCCTCAGACACGTTAACAGACTTTTCCAGTAGCTGTACTGGCCGTGAATGCATCCCAAGTCCTCAGGGCAAATTAATCATTAAAAAATGCTTGCTTTTAAACCATGTTTTATATTTACAAAGCTACACTCACCAGAGGTCCCTTCTCCAGCTTCATGGTCCGGGATACCGCTTTGGGAGGGTTGGGAGGCTATTTCAGTCAGGCTGAGAAAAAGATCCTGGCTGTTGGGGAGAACGGTGTGCTGTGTGCTCTCCTCAGCCATCACCACCTCCACCTCCTCCTCTTCCTGTCCGCAAAATCCTCAGGCATGGTGATGGAAAGTACCCCATCATCAGAGTCCATGGACAGGGATGGGGTAGTGGTGGCAGCCCCCCCGCCCCCGAACTGCCTGTAGCTCAGCGTAGGAGCAGCATGTCTGCGGCTCTGTCCTGGAGTGTTCGTTTGATTCTTTGACTTTCTGGTAGGCTTGTCTGAGCTCCTTAACTTTCACGCAGCACTGCAGTGAGTCGCTATTGTGACCTCTCTCCATCATGCCCTTGGAGATTTTTTCAAATGTTTTGGCATTTCGTCTTTTGGAACATAGTTCTGCTAGCACGGAATCGTCTCCCCATACAGCAATCAGATCAAGTATCTCCCATACAGTCCATGCTGGAGCTCTTTTTCGATTCTCGGACTGCATGGTCACCTGTGCTGATGAGTTCTGCATGGTCACCTGTGCTGATCAGCTCTCCACGCTGGGCAAATAGGAAATGAAATTCAAAAGTTCGCAGGGCTTTTCCTGTCTACCTGGCCAGTGCATCAGAGTTCAGATTGCTGTCCAGAGCAGTCACAATGGTGCACTGTGGGATAGCTCCCGGAGACCAATACCGTCAAATTGCGTCCACACTAACCCTACTTCAAACCGGCAATGTTGATTTCAGCGCTACTCCCCTCATCGAAGAGGAGTACAGAAATTGATTTTAAGAGCCCTTTATGTCGAAGTAAATGTTTTTTTTGTGTGGACAGGTGCAAGGTCAAATCGATTTAACACTGCTAAATTCAACCTAAACTCGTAGTGTAGACCAGGCCTTAAAAAAGATTGAGTGCATATGTACACTAAGTACCTTCACCGGGAGAAAATACTGGACACTAAAAGTCTCTTTAATTTAATAGAGAAAGATTTAACAAGAACCACTGGCTGGAAGTTGAAGCCAGACAAATTCAAATTAGAAATTAGGCACCACTCTTACCAGCGATGATGATTAATCATTAGATTCCCCACTTTTTGAGATCTTCAAATCAAGACTGGATGATGCCTTTTATTGAAGATGTGCTTCAGTCAGACACAATTATTGGGCTCAATACATGAGTCACTTGATGAAATGTAATGGTCTGTGATAGAATGGTGTAGCTCGGAGTGAAAATTTGGGTGGGTCCCAACTTTTGGTAGATGGGCAATGATCAAAGTGCTCTGCTCATTTTAGAAGGATTCACTTCACAATGCTCAGTCCATAATGCAGCCTGCCTGCTCCTCACTCCACTCAGCAGCAGAGCCAAGTGCACCAGTGCATCAGCAGTCACACTAGGTCAGTGAGCAGTGCACTTTGGCAGGGCAGAGGATCGCAGGCTGTGGACACTAGCTCACTTTGGAGCTAACTCCAGCCTGGATAATGCTGCCTTTGCTTTTGCGGGCGGCTCTATCCAGGCTTGTTGCAACACTGGGGGGCTCACCCTAAGTGTGGTGATGGGGTTCCATGGGGAGGACAGCCTGCTTCCAAAGGCTGGCAGGGGCAATGTGGATGGTCCTGGAGGCAGTGCGGACTGAGGTGCCAGGGTATCCCTTAGCCAGCCCTTGTGCTAGCATCCTTGCCCCAGCACATAGCTCCTAGAAAGGACAGGGCTATGTTTTGCCTGCCTCATCCCTTGGGTCCTCAGCAGTGACAGCTCTCATTCTTTGCCATCTTTTCCCCTGAATCCCCCCAACTTCCCTAGTCCCTATGCCCCCAGCTTGCCAGATCCCAGACCCCCAGCTCCTCTGACATCCCTCTGGCCTCTGATCCCACTTCCTCTCTCTCCCCCGCCACTTGTTGCTGGAGATGAAAGTAGTAGCGACAGAACACAAATAGGCTTCAACTGATCTCTGCCACACAGCTGACCAGGGTGCCGAGCAGCCTCCCTTTTACTTCTCACTGGGATAAAGGGGCTTCTCCAGAGTGGAATGTCAGAGCCTGAGATCTGCCAGTGAAGTGCTGAGCCTGGGCAATAAGACCTGCTGTAGTTGGGAGACACCCTCCCCTCCCCATTGAATGGCAGCACCAGGGCCTCTGATTGCTCCAGGCAGCATCCCCTCTCTCTGCAAACCATCTTATCACTGCACTCCAGCTCCTTCCACCATGTGGTGGCAGCAGATGCTGCTGCTCTCCCTGTAGCTGCTGGCCCTGCTCCTGATTTAAACAGTAGTTACATAGTATGTAGGGATCTTATAAGGCACATAAGTGACCGGTCTTTATAGTTTGTGATGGCAGTTTTGCTTACTTTGGGTTTATATTTTATTAGTAAGAATTGATATTGAAATTAAAATAGGCATTAATGGTTTAGATTTCTAGTCTTAGTTACAGTGATTATGTGCAGCACTATACCGAGTAGTGAAGCAGCGTGAGAGTTTTATCCACTTTCCCTAGCTGTAATCTTTATCAATCTGTAGATTTCCTACATTTTCAGGGTGTGAAGTACCAAATATTATACTCTGATTCTAATCATTTTTTTTTTTTTACCATTGTATGTATATTTGGTACGTTACCGAAAAAGTATTAAATGTGCACTATAAATGGTACATTATAATAAAAGTGTTCCAGGTTGGACTGTTCATTCAAAATGGTACTCATTAGCTAAATCTGTCTCTACAGAACAGCCCAGCCTGCACTTTCTAAGCCATATGGTTCCTCTAGTTTGACCTGACATTGTAAAAACTCTGCAATCTCCAAGAAAGCAAAAGTGAGAGAGTAAAAATATGCTGGGAAAACTAACTCTGCTCTGCCTCAGAGTTTGAAAACGTGTGACCAAACCTAACAGACCAATACAGAGGATTGTGGGGAGAGTTCCTTAGCAAGATGCAAGAGCTGTTCCCTGATAGAAGCCAATTCCTTTTCCTGGGAAGCATCAAGAATTCCCATCAGGGTGGTGGTCTTAGCCCTTCTCCAGTCATCTGTGTTTCATATCAGTCTCAGATGGGAGGTATCTTATAACTCTGTAACCTTCCCTCTAGCAAAGACTTCTTTCTCCATCTGCCTTACTCCGTGGCTTCCTGATTTCTAAGAGATGGGTAACAGTGAGGAGCAAGTTGTCTCTACTATTTTATTATCGAGCTTCCAGGCTGCTGTTAGAGGAAGAGGGATCTCTACTTCTCAACCTAGATGCAGGGTTTATGGTTTGCTGCTGGGGTTTTTTTCTTTAAGGGGGTGGGGTATCATCCCCTGTAAATAGTTGCACTAAGAGGTACTTTCAGTGACTCCTATTTATCATACAACGCACTTGGAAGGAAGGCTAACATGCAGGCCTGCTAGCCAGGAGATCTAGATTCTTCTCCCTGTTCTACCACCATCTTTCTGTTTGCACTCCTCTGCTGCCTCTCAGAATCTTTCCAATCAGCCGTGGGTGAAATTGACTTAATTTTGGTCAGTTTCATGGTTCCGAAATGAAAACAACAATCTGTGTTTTTGCCCTTTTCATTCTGCTGCTGCTTGTATAATTCTCAGTACTCGAGTTGTCTGAATACTCGAGAAGAAAGCATTGCGCACCTCTTTACATTGGGTGGTTACCTTCAGAACCAGAAGGGCTACATTTTTTTTTTTTTAATTAAAAAAGATATTTTGTAGAAATTACAGTCTCAAGTTTGAAAGGGACTTAAGTGCATACTTGACTTTAAACACATGACCAGGCCATTGACTCCCATGCTGAAAGTTAGGCATGTGTTTAAGTACCTTACTGAAGCAGGTCCAATAACTTAAGACACCCTCCCTTTCTTCCATTTGCCAGTGACAGCTTCCCAGAACACTGTCAAGTAAGCTTAAATTATGCTTTATATTTGGCTGTTTTTAAGTTGCAAAGTATATTAGAACTGTAAATTATTTAAATTATGTAATGACTTTTTTTGGCTTCGTTTTAATGGTTACAATTAATTTTCTCCCTTGCCTTGACACTGTTTCCCTGACTTGAGCCACTGGAGAAATAATCCTGACATTGGGATTTGAGTTAGAAGGTGGCATAAAGCAAATTTTAAATGCATTATATTTGAGAAATTAACTGAGATTTAAACACGAAAATGTTTGCATCCTTGCTGTATTTTGGTCCTTTCATCTGATAAGATATTGGGAAAGTATTTTACATGGCAGCTACAAACATGTTCCTTCAAAGTTCCTGCACTATCTTCTAACAATCCTGACCTGAAACATTCTCATACCCTGAGGCAAGGTTTTAGACATTTTTTAATTGAACACTAGCTGTTTCCGCCAAGGCTGGCCATGCCATGGTGTGCTAAGAAAAAAATAGGGGGCCCCTTCCAGGTTTCTGCCCCAGGCTGGAAGAAATTAAGGTCAGTGGTTTTTAAACTGAAAGATGAACATTTTTTGTTTGAAGGTTCTCTCTCTTTTAGAGGATAGTAACTAACAAAATGAAAATCAAGGAATGATGAGTAGGCAGTAATGTGCATGGTACAGATGACAGAAGAACATCTATATAAACAGACTACAGGGGATTCACATTTAACTCCTCCCCATCACCAGCTTGGATTTAGTCACCTTTTAAAACTAGAAACATATTTAATGCCTGGACTTTAAAGATATGTAAAGGAAGTGTGATCACTTGGTCCTATAATTCTAATAGGACCAAGAATTATGAATTAGAGCAAAGCATTTTGCTTAGTAAAGTGAAAACCATTCCCATGGCTCTGTGTGCTTTATCCCCACTTGTACTGAAAGAAAAGACCCTGTTTGTCCTCCTTTGTTTATTTACAATTTCCTTCACACTCCAGACTTTACACAGATATCAAGAATATCCAGAGTTGTTATAACCAAAGACGACAAGTTTGTAAGTGCTATTAACTTTATGCTTCAGAGCTTCAGCTAATCTCTAACTAGCTAAGATCAGGATGATATACTTAGAAGATAAGTTATCCCACATCTGTTTACCATGGGGTTCTCACATGGGCCTCAAATATCTGGCACTGGCTGTCAGAAACATGATACTGGACTAGATGGACCTTGGGTCTGGCCCAATATGGCAAATCCTATGTTCCTATTAACATATTTCAAATAATTTTCAGTTCCACAGCAGCAAAACTGGCCCCACAGAGAATTTCTACAGCATATGGACCTCCCCTCAGTGGCCTAAGGCTGGTGGAACCACCTTAGGCCCTCATGTCACGCAGTACTTGGGGATGATACATACCTTGTGAGCGGGATGAGGAGTGGTCAGAGCATGCTGTGATCAAGCTATTCTGGAGTGCTCCAATGGCCCACAAGGGGTGATATAGGATGCCATAAGCTAGAGTGACTCCAATTTTGCAGATAAATACAGTTAAAGGATGGCTAAGACACAGGCCTGGATATCAGAAAATCTGGGTTCTCTTCCCACTTCTTCTACAGGCTTCCTGTGTGACTTTGGGCAAGTTTCTTAGTCTCTGTTTGCCTCTCTAAAATGGGAATGCACTTACCTACTTCACTGGGAGTTGTAAAGTCTAATTCATAGATTCCAGTTTAAAGCCCAAAGGGACCATCAGATCATGTATTCTGACCTCCTGTATATCACCACAGGGCACAGCCATGGGAAGGGCTGGATGAGACACAACTCACCCAGTTGGAGCCTGTGTGACTGTAGAAACTGGCCAGCACGTGGCTGAGCTCGTTGGCTGGCACAGGGATCTGCCAGGGCACAGCTGCACCCTGGGTCCAGTTGCCTTTGGCACTTTGGATAAAAGGAAACCTACATGTTTCAGTTTTACAGTAGTAGCAGCAACATAAAATTATCTTAGAAGAACTGAAAAGAAAAACATGGAGAACAGATTAATCTTATGTGAATACAATACAAGAAGCACTTATCTATGTGGAGAGGATGTACCACACTGTTCAGAGCAGATGAGCTGTGGGGGGAAGAACAGTCACTTGGATCATCTCCCATTCCTGCTCTCCTCATATAGTACTTTGTACTGTCTTTGAAATATCCTTCACTGGAAGTCTGCATAATCACAACCAGGTTCCCTTCACTGTTCCTCAGGCATCCTACTTGCCTGCTCTTGTATTTTGGTAGAGAGAGCTGAGTGAAGAAGCAGGTGTGCATTGTGATAAATGTCTTATTTAAAAAGAAAAGATTTTTTTTTAAAAGGAATCCAATGTGGAATAAAACACTTAGAATAAAAGAATCATTTTTAAGTCTTAGGATATTGAGACATCAAAAATGCAATAGTGGTGGCGCATGGGAACTTTCAAACATTGCAAACTTATTTTTATTTCTTAAAAGTTCACATAAAAATCTGGCTCAATATTTCATACTGTGTCTTTTACCCATGTCTACAGCCATATATTCCAAGTACAAGCAGGAATGCTATTTCACAAACTACACATCAGGAATCTGGAACCTTAGAGGGTGCTGCAACCAAGCTAGATGTAGGTTGCTTGAGCTGTGAGATGGCCCCTGGGGAATCCCCAAATATTTTTCCCTAAGCCCCACCTTCCAACTCCCCCAAAATATTGCGCCTGAAACCTGAAACCCCCAAGATGCCCTCTAGCTCTGTGTCTTCCTCCTGCAATCCAAAAGCATCAAAAAGAGAGAGATCTGCCTTTTACAAACAAAAGGGTTCCTTACCTGACAGTCTGCAGCTGATGGATGTACAGACTGTTGAAATTAAATCTACAGTTTCCAACCTACAGACCACTTTAACAGATTCAGAGTGCACTACAAGCTCTGTCCAGACAGATGGGTGAAGCAGAACACTAAATTTCTGAAGTAGAAGAGGATTTCAAAGAGAACAAATTACAGGTTATGAAAAGCTATACAGTAACTCCTCGCTTAATGTTGTAGTTACGTTCCTGAAAAATGTGACTAAGAGAAACGATGTTAAGCGAATCCAATTTTCCCATAAGAATTAATGTAAATAGGGGGAGTAGGTTCCAGGAAAAAAAATTTCACCAGACAAAAAACTATATTATATATAATATAATGTGCATGCGTATACATATATATACACACACACACACCCCTCAACCCTGATATAACGCTGTACTCGGGAGCCAAAAAAATCTTACCGTATTATAGGTGAAACCACGTTATATCGAACTTGCTTTGATCCGCTGGAGCGCGCAGCCCTGCCCCCCTGAGCGCTGCTTTACCGTGTTAAATCAGAATTCATGTTATATCGGGGAAGAGTTTTATATATGTGTACACACACACACACACACACACACACAATAATTTTTAAACAAACAATTTAATACTGTACACAGCAATGATGATTGTGAAGCTTGGTTGAGGTGGTGAAGTAAGAGGGTGGGATATTTCCCAGGGAATGCCTTACTGCTAAATGATGAACTGGCATTTGACTGAGCCCTCAAGGGTTAACAAATTGTTGTTACTGTAGCCACACACTCTAAAAGGCAGCACAAATGGAGGGAAGGGAGACAGCATGGCAGACAGAGACACACACCCTGTGTGTGGGAGAGAGAGAGATGCGCGTTGCCCCTTTAAGCATGCTGACACCACTCTACTACATACATTGCCTTTAAAAAGATCAGGAAGTTGAGATAGCAGCTGCGGCCAGCAAGCTCTCTCCTCCTGAGCCCTGTCCTGTCCCCACCCTGCTCTATATGGAGAAGGAGTAGGGGGAAGGGAAACACCCTGATATTGGCCCCCTCTTCCCCGTCCCCTGCACAACAAGCAGGAGTCTTGGGAAGCAGCTCCAAGGCAGAGGGCAGGAGCAGCACATGGCAATGCGGGGAGGGACAGCTGCAATTGCTACCCTGCTGGGCAGCTGCTGCACAGGGAACTTAGGGGAGGGGGAGCTGATGGGGGGCTGCTGGTCCACCCTGGTTCCAAGCCCCCACCAACTAGCTGCAATGGGCTGCTCTTCCTGCAAGGAGTAGACAAAGCAGGCGGCTGACAAACAATGTTAGAAAGGAGCATTGCGCAACTTTAAACGAGCATGTTCCCTAACTGATCAGCAATGTAACAACAAAACAACGTTAATTGGGACGACTTCAAGTGAGGAATTACTGTAATGATATCAAGACGATTAACACCAAGCTAATTGATCTAGAAAGCCGCTCACAATGAAATAACATCAAGATTGTGGGTGTCCCTGAAGGAAGAGAGAAAGGTAAACCCTCTAAATTTGTCCCTAACTTAGTAATTAAGCTATTGGATCTGCCAGTAGATTTTTGTTTTGATACAGAATGGAAACACTAGGCTCTTGCCCCCCGGCCAGCTGCAGGAGATCAGCCTAGAACATTGTTTCTCAAAGGTGGCCACCGTGGCCACATGTGGCCTTTCTTTCTTTTATTGTGGCCACAGCCTCCTGGGTGGTGATGGGGGAGTGGAGGGAGCAGCAAGGAGGGGTTGGTCCCCGCCCCCCTCTTGAGCCACAAATGCAGGAGACGGTGGGGCTCAGGCTTCTGGCTTCAGCCCTGGTGTGGTGGGCACCAGGCTCTGGCCAGGGGCTCTGACCGTGGGGCTTTGAGCTCTGGCTGCACAGCAGTGGGCTCCATCCCCTGACCACTGGGCTTCAGGCTCACCCCCTTCCCATTGCTGCCACCCTTGGACCTTCACCCAACCATCCTATCACCCCGGCCCCCACTGCCTCCCTATCCACCTTTCCATCCAATGCTTAATTAGTTCCTCAGCTTGCTAAGGCTGAGTAAGTCTGCTATGAAAAGTGATATTTGCATGTTTGTTAATATCACTTTTCACTGCCTCCCAGCTAGCTAACAAGTCTCTGCTGTGAAAAGTGATCTTAAACATACAAATATCACTTTTCACAGAAGCAGACTTACTGGCTAGCAAGTCTTAAAAAAAACCACCCTGCAACCAAAAAAGCAAAAGAAACAACAACAACAAAATGACAAGAACATGCAAAGCACCTTATTTGTGTTTCTATTTTGTTTAGGTCCAGTAAAGAATGGAAACAACTGTATGTTGTTATTATTGAGACTGCAAAATCACCCCTACATAAATAAATTACTGTGACTGGGCATGTATATGTGCATATGTATTCATTTTTCCTAAAGTTAATTAAGTATTTTAGGAAAAATTGTCAAAGAGTCTCCAGCAAGAGTTGGTGGCCGCACTCTAAGGTGACCAAAAATTCTGCTGCGATAACTCCTGGCCTAGAGCACTGATCATGAAGTTCCTGAAATTTACCACTAAGGAACTTATATTGCAGAAATCTAGAGTGGGGGGAGAGGGGGGAAGGAGCTGTTATGTGGAGAACCAGCAATTAAAATACTGCTCTATGTCCATGATGTGATTGCAACAAGGACAGCTTTCAACCATTCAAAACAATTGGCCAGGAAAATGAACTAGAAGTATTTTATTAAATACCCTGCAGTGCTCCACATTAAGAATGGCAAGAAGGGAGTACCATTTTGTTCCCCTCAAGAGGCAGAAAAATACTTCAAATACTTCAAAAATCTGCAAGAGGAGACATCTACGGAATAATCCAACTATACAGAATTGCTCTCCGAGATCTGATATGGCTGCTCTAAACAAGCTGATGGCACTAGTTGATACTGATACACGTTCCTTTTCTCTCTCCCTCTGTTATTGGGGTTAAAGAGTTATCAATTTATTTCCTATTGCCTTAGATCATGGGATTGGTGCACCAATGTACACAACTATCATTTGATTACTAAATGTATGCGTGTGTGTGTATATATATATATTATTGCTTTATTAGACGATGCTTCCTTATAGCCTTGTATGTCAAGTTTCTATTGGCAATAGGTGATTTACTATACTTGTAATGTCTGGGGCCCTAGGGGCTGTGTGCATCTCCAAGTCTCACCTGAGCCAGCCACCCCTTTGGGTGTCAAGTGTGTATTTTTGGACCGTTTAGTTTTTTTGATTGTACGATACTAATCTCTTTAATATGTATTTCTCTCTCCACTATCTTTTCTGTTTTGTTTTTTCACTTATTTAATTCCTCTTTCTGCCTCACCTCCCCTACCTCCTCTCTCCCTCCCCACCCAGTTATTTTCCTGTGCTGGGAATTTCCTTCTCACTCCTGTAGTATATATACTGGGAAGCAACACCCTACCCCTGGATTATATAACTTTTGCTGCTAAGATATGCAAGAACTGTATGCTGCTCAGGAAAATTTGCAATTTCTCATTTATTCACAAAGTGATTTTAATTCAGTATATTTTAACAATGGTGGCTTCGATAATTAAGTGTCTCATAAGAATAAGAACATAAGAATGGCCATACTGGGTCACATCAAAGGTCCATCCAGCCCAGTATCCTGTCTACCGACAGTGACCAACGCCAGGTGTCCCAGAGAGAGTGAACCTATCAGGTAATGATCAAGTAATCTCGCCACCCTCTGACAGACAGAGGCTAGGGAATTAACTGAAAATCTGGCAGGAACTTCAATACATGATATAGTACATACATTTTTTTTAAGCTGCAAATGTCATTAACTAAAATTACCTCGTGTAGTTAAAAGCATGCAGTGGCATGCAGGCTGATTAAAACAAACTGTATGAATATTCTGTAGCAAAAGTCTTACCCTTTGACCCTATTTATGTAGCTTCCAGCATCAAAAGAGATTTTTCTCACAGCAATGGCATACATTTGTTTGAAATTGAAGAGACGCCAAAAGTTGTTTCTATTAACCCAATAAAAAGAAACAAGAAAGCCTTGTAATTGGGAAAGTGCCTTACCTTGAAAAGTTGAGGAAATGTACGTGTCTGGTGAATAAATAGGGCTGCTCTGCAGTGCTTATGTTTTTAATCAATTCCATCTAAAAAAAATTAAACAAGAATTTCAACTAAATCAAAATTATCAAATTAAACAAAGTTATGTTTTTGGACAGAAACGGCAACACTCAAACACTATATAATCATTTAGTAGTTTAGACCTACTCCCAAAAAAGTCAGGCTAGGACTGCAACTCTAGGGCTTGTTACTCATGTAAAAAGGCAGAGCATCATGAATCTAGAATCAATGTTACCATTGTATCATAGGAATCAGTGTGCTATACCATGAGTTTATACACTTCCAAAAGTTAATTTCTACTCTAGACAAAGGTACAACTAAAATCCTAATTCTAAACCTACCCAAATCTGGATCTGAATTTTGAAAGTGGCCTCTATTTTCAAAATGGATCTAAACTACTAACTACAATTCCCAAATATGGAGTGTTTGAAACCTGCATCAGAAAATGTGGATTGAGACTATTACTGTTTTTTACATAACAGTTCCTATTATCACCAGATTACTGAATGGGTGGATGTCTGCTCATATATAGAAGCAGACATTTCCCATTTCTTCTTTTGCATAGCGTATTTAAAATGTGAATATAATTCTACATTTGACAGAAATCTCTTAATGGCCTTTTGGCCTACTGCTTTCAAGACATTTTAGCAAGGCTTTTAGAATTAAGTTCATTTAATTTTGCATTATCAAAGATAATTAAAACTTTTTTCATGTAAAACAGCTGATGTGAAAATCTGAGTATTATATATATTATACTCAGTTTATATTAATAAATTCTCATGTGTGCAGACTTCTAGTTTTTACAGTGATCTGGAAAATGTCAAGGGCCTGAACATATAAAATGAAATATGTGCAAAAAATTCCAAACATTCTTGTTACTCTGACTTCCTGATTTCTGCTCTCCTCTGATTTTCTAACTGGCAACATCAAAAACTACAAGGCTGTATTAGAGAATAAAAGACACTGAACATGACTGAATTTGAAGAACACAATAATTATAGTGGTAATTTTACAGACTGGGTAGTGGAAACTAATACACAACGTGGGAACAATCCATAAAGAAAAATAGCAATGGAAGATGAAGAATTGCTCTAAAGTTCTCTCTAACTTGTATAAATTCATATACTAAACACGAGAAATCAAAATTGAGAGGTCATGAATTTTGAAGATTTTTTCCTCACATTGAGGGAAACAATTTTTTCATAAAATTGTATGGCATCTTACTCACCACATGCAAAAACAGACAAATCTAGCATCAAGCCTATCATTTAAAAGATTTGAAATCAACAGAGTTCTAATGAGTAATCATGCTAAAAACCAACAGAGTTTTACAGAGTTTAATATACCTATGGTCAAGAGACCGTTTTCTTTTAAAAGGGACATCACTCGCTGTTAAGTTATTTAGGACCGTTTGAAAATCCTATAGAAAGAATTTACAGGAAAATGCAAATCTATTGTATTTTTCCATTAAGCAACTTGACCACTCACCTTCTGAAAACAGCAAGGGAAAAAAGGGCATGCATCTTTCCTTCTCTTGCTTTGGGATGAGAATTTTGGAATGACACACCTACACAGAAGTATGCCAGGCTGGAGGAGGATACCTTACTGTGCAAAATGTAAAAGCCACTTTTACTAACTGATCCCCATTTTGATCTGGTGGTCCTCTGTCACTGGTATTAATTTATAGATCACAGTCTATTGTTTCTTATCCATTATATTTTTCATAATCTATTTTAGGTTCTTCTAAGATGTCTATTGCAACTGGTTCCTAAGTGTCATGCCGATCCTTATATATTACATCTAGGAGTTAGAATAAAAGAAAATAAAAATCCCTGCCCTCAATCCCTGATGTTCCCCCAGATATGTATGAGAAGCAATGATGCAGCCCTAGGGTTGTCTCATCTATCTTGTTAAACATGGCCTTCTCCTGTCATTGCTGCTCCACTATGTGAGAGATCAGGTCTACCTTTACTGGCTGCAGTCCACAGAGATTATAAACCCTATGGAAGGGAGAGAAAAAAGAGAGGGCTGAAAGGGAGAAAGATAAGAAAGGAGGAGAGATGCTAAGGAAAAGGAGGAGGGGGGGAAATACTCGCTAATATCCTAATCTCCTACCAATGAATTCTTAAAGGGCATCAAATAGCTCTAATAATAACAGGTAATTAATCCTGGAGGCAATCCTGATGAGTCATGTGAAAATACAATGACTCACTTGACTAAACATTTTATTAATTTTTTCCCTAATAAACCACAAGCTAGAGATGCATTGCAATTGTCCAGTGTAATCATTCTTAGTAGCCTCTGGATTCCCTGACCCAAATATAAACAGATTTTTGTGCAGCTCCCCCAACACAGTGTTCAGAGACTAGTAAAAATGCTGTGGCAAAGAATCCAGGCAAAATAACACAGAGAGCTTGACTGAGTCATTTTTGAAAGCACAGAACACCGACATTTTCCAACAAGAGTTACTATCTCCATCAAACAAATGTCAGCATGATACATCTGCTGGTAGGATGGTGGCTGTATATGTAGAAGACTGTCATAATATCATGACATAATCATCATCCCATTCAGAGACTTACCTTGCTTTGAGAAAGAAAAGGAAAAGAGGTTGCAATGGTTAGATCTCAGGTGTCATTTTTAAAAAAAAAAAACTAACCTAAATAACAGGATAAATGAAACAGCCAGAACTATATTAAAATACCAATATATCATTAAAAAATTAACTGTATTATTTCACTTGCATGAAAGAGTGGCACACTGGAAGTCATTCACTACTGATAAATATTCACTTCACGGTATCATCCTGGTGCTTAGAGTACTTGATGAAAAACATTAATTATCCATGCAACTCTCTCTTTAAAATATATTATATGACTGAGGTGAGGATGGTTGCATGCCCCATACCATACATTAATACAGATGTGTCTCTCTCTCACAAGCACAAGTTTGGTAACAACAACTTGATCCACATTTCTCCACCTCAGTAAAACTAGGTATCACCTAAATGCCAGTCAGGCTTATGGAAGTCTCAGGAATGGAATAGCAGAGAGCGCTATAGGTCAGCAATGAAGTGGATTTGGAGAGTTCCATGCTGATATTTGCACAGCACCTGACTACAATGTGTCTTGTAGCAGCAGCTAATTAAAGTCAATCTCAATTTCTTGAGCTACAATAATATCCACTCACACCTGAAAACAGACATAGGATTTTGTTTTGAGTTAAAGCATGTTCATATTTAGAGGCTTAAGCTACAATGGACTCATCAGCAGATGAGGATAAGCCTATAGTATGTATATGAACAAGCAAGCATGGTAAAAGACAGCAAGAAAGGGAAAGTAGAGCCGAACAGAAACAGTGCAGATTTCAATAAATGAGAAGGACATAGCAAGAAAAATCACAAAAGAGTCTAAGAGAAAAACTGTTAGAGGAAAGAAGCATAAAAGTGTGTGATGTTTTGAAACTCATATGACCTCACTATGTCTGTGATCATTTTTTCCACGGGCCTCACTCCAATCCTCATTCTGAGCAAGATCTATAGGCCTGTCTTAGCATGGGAGGCAAGACAAGAGATAAGATCAAGGAGAAGGTGATGCCAAATGGCAAAGAGAAAGGAGACACTGAGGAGGAAATGAAAGTGGGAGAGGGAAAGAGGGAGAGACTTTGTGAAGAAAATGGAAAGAGAGTAGATACTAGTGCAAGCCATCACTGAGATCCTTCCCAGGCCAGCAACAGGTAGGAGGGAGAAACAGAGAAATGAGAGAAAAAAGTCTAGGAGGACATAGATGAAGGACACAGAAGGAAGGAGAGGAACAGTAGGACATATAGATTCTTAGAGGGTATAAATATAGAATCACAGAATATCAAGGTTGGAAGGGACCTCAAGAGGTCATCTAGTCCAACCCCTTGCTTAAAGCAGGACCAATCCCCAGACAGATTTTTACTCCAATTCCCCAAATGGCCCCCTCAAGGATTGAACTGACAACTCTGGGTTTAGCAGGCCAATGCTCAAACCACTGAGCTATCCCTCCCCACACCACCCCACCCCACTGCCATCAAAGGGCAGACTGGAGAAAGGGGAAGAATTAAGGGAGTGTGTTCCCTGTGACAAAGGACCTGAGGGAGGGTTCTACTGTCTTTAGAGGGATTCATGCCCTCTCTCTGGATACTGCCATGATATCTCCTGCCAGGAATTACTTTTAGCCTAGATAATGGAGATAGTTCTGAAGAGCAAATAGTTTCTCTTTGAAAAACACTAGATTACACTAAATGGTGTATAGTATCCTAGGTGCCAGCTCACTCTTAACTTACTCCATTCAAACATAGGAGTCGAGGGAGAGGGAAGGAATGGGGAGTGGCAGGAAGTGACATCAAACCCCATGATCTGTCCAACAAATGCAGCCTTTGGAAGCACACCAGTGCTCAAGGTTGGTTGCTGTGAATACCTACTGGTACAATGAATTGTACTTAAGAAAAAAATACAGAAGTTACTCATAGGTATCTGGGCAATTAGCAAATAAAAGCAAGCCAGCCATAATAGCCTATCTACCCTACAAGAACAACTGTGCTAGCACAAGTTCTCTGCCCTGGTTAGTGATGTCTCTGTTATACAACAATTTATTATCTGTATGAACAGAAAAACCTGGTTCTACAAATCTATGAGGGAGCAGTGATTGAGCCCATAGAACAGAGTTTTAGTCTAGGACCTGACTAGCTCCTCAACCCAATGAGCAAATCAGGACCTAAATAAAAACAATGTTTATTAACATGATTTCTTGATTAGGTTCTCAACTTTAATGTTGCTGTAACAGTTTTCTGCACTGAATTTTTAACAGACCTATCAACTACTCAAGCCCAGATTCAGATGCATATGCAAACAGCAGTCCTGGAAGTCTCAAACTATTTTTAAAGGAAGGTTTATCTTAAACCCACCAAAGCAAGAACATCAGAATGAAGGGTAAAATTCAAAAGTAGACACTTCTTTCTCCTTACAGGGAAGTCTCAAGTTACCATCCTCAACACAAGAAAATCTTCAGTCATGCTGTGAGAAAACCCATCAAGTCAGGATGGATAAGCATCATCATTGCTTGAATTCAGGCTGCTGTTACATTTTCAGCAAAAATCCACCAGATGGCATAGTGAAATGCTCACAAGAGAACGAGATGGGGCCACTTTATACCCTTGAAAGGGTATATATAAATGTGGTGGAGGGCATCCAGCCATATCATTGATCAAAAACTAAAATAATTCAGACTTGAAGATAGAGGAAAATTGAGATGCAATATCAGTACTTATTAGCTCCCTTGCTCAGAAAAATTGCCTTTTGTCTTTTTATTTATAAAAGACATGTTTTGTTCCATGAGAAACAAAATCAGTAGATAACCCTGCCTGAAGAATTTGTTTGCTGTCCAAGTGGTTTTTTAAACTGCTGTATTTCATCAGAAATGAATTCAAGTTCAAAATGTAAAAACACTGAGGCTGGCACGACTTTCCAGCCGCACAGTGGTGTCAGTTTACAATCTCCACTAATACTAATGCAAACACAGAAAGACGCTTTCTTGCTCTCACTCTCTCAGAACATTTTACCTTCTTATGGTTTTAATTTCAGTCTTCAAAAAAGCATGCGAGGTCAAGCAGATACAGGTATCTCTAGGTATTGTTTATCACTTTCAATCAGTCTTCATTTTCATCTCTAAGATGGTGAGAATTCCTTCAAGAACTTCTTAAGTGTCCATACTGCTCTGAACATTTTTCCATGGCAGGTTGTCTTTTATAAGCAGTTATTTTTTAAAATAAACTGACCTTTTATTAGTATTTTACAGTTCAAGTACATAAAAAGCTGACTATCCACAACAAGGAGCGGGGGAATTATTTAATTTAATAGTCAGGGAAAATTGCTCTCATTGGACACCTGCGGTAGTAAATCAATACACAAGCACAGTCTTGAATCAGAGTCCAAAAGGGCTAAACAAGAGATTCATTTAGGCATAGGGCCGTCTACAGATGTAAAAAAAGGTTAATTAGATATTATTAGTATTACAAGAACCACACATCATATGTAGCTCTTGTAATACAATTTAAATTAGAATATCTGAACAATCAGTATGACCCTTCTTGGGTACCCAGGCACCTCACCAACACTTGCCCCTAGGATGAGAAAGTCTCGTCTGTGCCCGCTGTGGTTCAGGTCCCTTACTCCACAGGCCACAGGGAACACCAGCACTAACTTCCAAGCCTCTGTGGGCGTTGTGCTCTCTGTACAGGTCAGCAATAGACACACGAACCCCGAGTCCTCCGAAGCTCCCTCTGGAGTGCCCAGCCCTTTCCACTGAACACCCTCAGAACTCTCATATTTGTTACTCCCACAGGAATGGTACATGCCAGCTTGCAAGACTCAACTCCAGATCACCACTCTACTTAACACACAGCACTTACATAGGGAAAACAAGAATAAGTTTATCATAAAAGAACAGAGAGTCAAATGATAGAGAGTGAGAATATTGGAAACAAATGGTTACCAATAAAACAAATCATGACATACTTTCTAGAGACTAAGCTTAACTAACATGGCATTCCCCTATGCCCTGGCTTACGCTAGGTCATTTCTGCAGTGGTTACAGTTTGGCTGAGACATCTTCTCATAAGATTAAGCCCACCAGCAGCTCATTCTCACAGAAAGAAGGAATATGTGGAGGTTCATCTGCATCCCAGATATAGTTTCAAAAGTTCATTGTCTTATCCCTAAATAGGATAACTCTTGCTTTTTTGTTTCTTCCTCCAGCCCCTGCAATCTATGGATTCACATTTTGCTCAGACTGTAAATAGGCATTTACTTACATACAATACTTAATTTTCACATCACCTGCCTGATTAAGGTAAGTGTCTCTTCTCCCCTGCCTGCCAGGAGTATATGGATCATCTTTTGATGACCTGTCTTAATTACAGACCTAGAGAACATAATTTTCAGCATACATTCATAACTCCTCACATCTTTTCCGTGTCTACATCTTACAATGGTTATGACTAAGGCTACAAGTATGTCACAGAGTCGCAGAAGTCACAGATTCCATAACCTCCGTGACACCGGGGTCCTCCTTAGCCCTTGCAGGCAGCGGGGGACCCCAGAGTTCCCAGTCACCATGGGCAGCAGGGGACCCCCTAACTCCTAGCCCTGTGGTCAGGGGTCCCTCTCAGCTCCCAGACACTGCATGCAGCGGTGCAGGGTGCTGAACCCTCCTCCTTCCCCATTTTGTCAGGGATATTTTTAGTAAAAGTCAAGGACAGGTCACAGCTTCCGTGAATTTTTGTTTATTGCCTGTGACCTGTCCAGGACTTTTACTAAAAATATCCATGACAAAATGGTAGTCATATCTAAGGTATGACCAGTGTGACACAAGCTTCCAGTAAGCATCTTACATGACATTCTTTTGGTGAACCCATGGGATCCTGTCCCACGTTCCCTCTGGCAGTTGCCATCAATAGGTCCTTGCGTCACATACAAACCTATCCATTTATTTCCACAACAGAGCTTGCTTAGAACCACTTAAGCGTTATCTGATCTCTCTCTAATTATCCACAGGCAGAGGACCGGATGGGCAAACTTCATGGGATGAGATGGGCTAAAGAAGGCAGTGAAGAAGACCCTACTAGAGACTGTCTTAAGTATATGCAGTCACATAAGGTACCTAAAAGTGCTTAATTTTACTTGACTATAGTGAATTAAGTTAAGCACTCGGGTAAGTCTTTGCAGGATCAGGCCCTAAATATACACGGCGAAGGAAGGAAGTATGATCTCCATTTTACAGATAGGGAACTGAAGCACAGAGATTAAGTTGCCTAAAGTCACACAGGTAGCCTGTAGAACAGCCAGGATTTGAGTCCAGACCTGTTTAGTCCCAGCCCAATACTTCACCACAAGACCATCCTTCCTTTTGCCACTAAACAGATTTAAGATTGGCACTGCTACTATACTAGATTAAAGACAGAAAAATTCTAGTCCACACACCTTTCTCACAAATACAGAAAATATAGCAAACACATTGACCAATCCACTTTTCTAGGAGGTCAAAGTGCCACTATTCAGCAAAATACAATGTATATATCAAAAGATATGCAGCCATAAATTAGAATAAAAAGATACACAATGCATATCTGGGTACATCCACAACAGTTAAGTCTGAGCTCTGCAGCAACATGTCCACCACCATCTTTATTCCCCTAAATTCACAATCCAATAATCTGATAACTTTGCGGGTGGAGAAGATAATATATGGGTTTGTCCTCTATAACTTGCTATTTGCTGCACAAGAAATAAATGCACAGTCTTCTCTGTTATCTTCCAACGTCTTGATAGGAGCATAGGCGCCGACTCCAAGGCTGGAGTATTCATGGAGAAAAATTGGTGGCTGCAAAGCTCCGCTTCCCTCCTCACCCCACCTCGCTGCCTCCTCCTCCCTGAGCACACCGCATCCCCATTTCTTCGCCTATCTCCCAGCACTTGCTGCCACAAAACAGCTGTTTTGCGGAGCGACAAGCTCCAGGAGGGAGGGGAAGGAGCAGGAATGTGGCGCTCAGGGGAGAAGGTGGGGAAGAGGCAAGGCTGGGGCAGGAATTTGGGGAAGGGGTTGGAATACAGGCAGGGAGAGGGCGGAGTTGGGGAAAGGATTTTGGGGAAGGGGTAGGAATGGGAGTAGGGAAGCAGCGAGGAAGGGGAAGGGGTGGAGTTGGGGTGAGGCCAGGGGCAGAGGGTGGTCGAGCAACCACTGGTGCCAGCAGAAGTCAATGGCGCCTATGGATGGGAGTACAGTATGGAAGAAGATCATGTTAGTTGTAGTCTACTGTGTGTCAGCCTGAGACAAATATTGTCAGGAAAGGAAAATGACCCTCCACTTTCTTAGCAGGGAGATGTATCACAGTATCAAAGTGAAGCAGGTAACCAGGATGAAAGATACGACTCTGCTATTAAGATTTTAGGAGAAATCTCCCAATCAATCAGTGATAAAAATCCCATGAGAAACACACACAGCAAAAGTATACAGGAACAAATGGACAATTATGGGAGACGTTTCTTCCTAACCCCAAGTGGTTGGCTTACAAACTGTAGCACAATGGCTAATATTTTGTTTTTTCATACACAAAGAACACGGGTATGTTATGAATCAGAATGATTTATTTTTAGTTTATGGGAAATAAAACAAAAATTCTGGATGTAAGGACAGGGTACAAGCAACAAAGAGCTCAGAGAAAGCATAGAAGCAATTAAGAAGCTTCCTGTTCAAAAGGATGAAGTAAAATGTCCAGTAATGGAAGGCTTCCATTGAAAATCTGAAGCATATGTTAAGGGGTCTGAACAGTATTCTTTTACAATTATTGAACACTGTGTGAAGAGCAAATGATATTTTCCTCTAATACTGGTAGGAAACGTGACAATGTTTAAAATCTTGTGTTGTCGCTTGCAAGCAGATGAGATGGTGTACAAGGACTTAAGAAGTGGTTAAAAAGTATGTCACAAAACCAAAAAACTTTCTAGGTGAAAGTTATAATTTTTATTTAAGAAACTGAATGGAAGGGAAAAAACCCTCTGGATTTCCAGCTTGTTTATAATAGTTTTCCACTACTCATTCTCATGACATAAGAAACTATGAATTAAAGAACAAATTCTGAGCACTATTCATACAAGGGAACTGACTTTGTGAGCAGCTCTGTGTAGTTTAAGGTTAGAGGCCCAAACCTTAAAAAAGGCATAGGTGCTTCTCATTGAAATCAATGGGATTTAGGCATCTCTGAGGATCTGATCAGAGTCAGCAAAGAAAAATGCTCACCAGACTGTGAAGACACCTTTGCCAGTGTGCCATGTTGCAGGAAAAAAGACCCAGTCTCCATGTAAAGACAGGTGATCGGGGTCACTTCATCTCAGAGGACATCAGTGAAGAGGTGAATCATTGTTTCCATTAAGGAAAGACATTGCACCAACTGTAACTATGGAAGTGGTCAACTACCCGCTTGTCCTCCTTCACCACAGGAACGAGGAGAGCCACATGTAAAAGGTGCCTTCTATGCACAGGTCTGGGAAGGCGGTGATGGTGGGAACAATACTAGTCCAGGAGTTGCTACGTCTAATCTCTCCATTTTCTCCTCTGTTGAAGGCTGCATATGTACATGAAACTGGGAGAATGATCTGGCCTCATAGGTTTTGATATAATATTTATTAATACTTAGTGACAAAGAATCTGTGATAACATTGTGACACGATACCCCATCTTTGTCATACTACTATTATGATGATGTAATTATGCTGCATTTTGTACAAGATGGTCATGTGAGGTGTCATTGGAAAAGTTATGATTTGCTGAACATGATTATCTTATTTGTGTGCACGTATCATTTTTTTATCATATTGACTATGTACTTGTATTTCAAATGTAGTTACACCTGGGTGACACCCACTAGGCAAGAGACTTCCAGTCTAGATAGCTGGCTGTGAAGGGCCATTAGGAAAAACAATAGACCTTAGGAGAAGCTTTTCCCCCACCTGTGAGCCTTCCTGAGAACGCTGCAGACAGCCTGTAAGTAATGGCTGCTATGACTCTGCAAGGGCACGTGACCAGCCCACATGACTCTGGACTCCATTTTGGGGGTCTGTATTTTTCCACAAACTGGTCTGGGAACTGGTTTTGGAACAAAGGGTTCCCACCATATGTTAAAGCTATATAAGGCAGGGAGTGACATCTTCTGTTCTTCACTGCCCCACAACTCAATACCTGAGAGAAGCTCCTAAGGAGAAGGACCTGGAATGGGGGTGGGGATCCAAAGCTGCAAAGCAAGTACAGCTTGTGCTTTGAGAATCTGCAAGCCTGCTCGTATCGTCAGCCAAGATGAGAGATTGTTAATTCAAATCCTATCCTTCTAGTATGTTATACTTAGTCTGCGTTTTTGTTTCTTTACTCAGTAATCTGCTTTCATCTGTTCGCTATCATTTATAATCAATTAAAATCTCTTTGTAGTTAATAAATTTATTTTATATTTTAAATCTAAACCAGTAAGTTTGGAGTGAAGTGCTTAGGAATCTTAGCTCAAGGGGCAGGGGCTGTTGCATTTCCTTTCCACATTAAGGGAGGGGGTGAACTCTATGATCTTATGCTGTACAGTTCCCTGTGCAGCGCAAGATGGTATAATTGTGGATTTATACTCCAGAGGGGGGTGCACGCCTGGGGAGCTGAGAAATTGGCTGGTGTCTGTTTGCACTCAGATAGCCCAGTTTGAGTGAGTGGTGCAACCTGCTGTGGTGTTCGGTGATAACAGGGCCTGGGTGAGGTTAGCTGTGTGTCTCAGAGGGAAGCAGTGGTTCCCACAGCTCCCAGACTGCATCCCAGGGGTAACAACTTATCAGATACATATTTATAGATACATTTCCACACGGTGATTGGGATTTAGCCACACTACCCTATCTACCATGTAATAAGATAAGTCATGTTGAACAATATATCCCTGTCTTTCATAACTTAAAAATGAAAAAACACAGAACATCTTAATGAGTGTAAATAACTTACCTGTTCATTTTTGGTCAGTCTGGTTTTGTTATGAATGTCTGATGTAACCAGGTTGAACCCATGCCTCTCTGACAAGATTCTCAAAAGCAAAACCACAGTTCGACTCCCACACTTTCCAACTCTGTTGTACACCACTTGGCTAGGGAAAGGAAGTACCTAGGTAAAGATTGAAAAGAAATGCAGTGAGCATACTGGTCTTTCCATTTCTAGGCACCTGAGAGCCACAGAATACATTTGCTGTGACTCAAGAGATAAAGATTTCCTGAGTACTACACATGTCCATGTCTAGGTCAGGAGTGTCCCATTCCACTAGGAAGCTATAAACACATAGTTAGAGTCTTTAGAGTATTAATGGGAGTCTCAATAAATCAGAAAATGACGACGGGATACAGAGACTCCGCCCATGACCTTCCAGTTTAACACACTAGTGCAGACCAGTCATGACACAGACATGTCACTGCTTGATGGCTTCTATTTAAATGAATTCATGGGCCTAAGCTTGTTGCTTGTGCCCACATCACAAAACACATTATAACAATTAGCGCCGTTGTTGACTGTCTCAACAGAGACAACACAGACTGAATGGTTATGGAAAGTATGCTACTTTTGGAGCCAGTCCTTTGAGTCAGTGCTGACATATTTGAAAGGGCAACGTGAAGGAAGATGTGATGGATAGAGGCCTTCAGATGCCAGAGCTATCAATCTGGCATCTTTCACCAGCACTAAAATTCATTAACCATTTTTTTAAATTAAGAGAATAAATCTTCCAAAGAGACATTATGCATGAATTATGCTTTGACAGCTAAGTTAAAAATAGAGTTCAGCTGGTTCCAATTCAAAAATGGATTACTTGACCCACCACACAACACTGTTTATAAAATGACATCTCTATAAGTTAGAAGATAGGAGTAGATAACTCAAATGAATTTAAGTGTCAGCTAATTAGATGAGTCAACAAACTGCCCTCATCAATCCCCCAATAAACAATCACCAGACTCCTGCTGCTGTTGGACAATTTGAATATACTTTATACTCCATTTTTGACCAACTTGATCCCACAGGAATTACTCAGACAAAATGTCCAACTATATTTTAACACTAGTTTAAAAATGCAGACCTTGATGGAAAGATCATGTGGTAGTAAGTGTTTGCTGACTAGTGGCTTTAAGAAATCATATTTTTCACTTTTCTCAGTTTAGTTTTTAAAGTTTTCAATTATTTTTGGTCATATTTTTATATGATATAAAAGGTTTTAAGAATGGATTCAAAACAACCAAAGGAATCATGAAATCCAGATAGGTAAGGAAGAACATTTCAATCCAAGTCACACGAGGAAAGAATAATTTGAAAATCATAAATGGCAAGAATGAAGGAATGATTATTCCCTCATTTGTGTCCACACTGATACTGAAGTCCTTATGCTGATCTGAATTGCACCCAAAATCACAGGAAATGTTATATTGATGTCTAATATCAATATATTTTAAAGTAACATTAAAAATAAATATTAAGCACTCTGTTTTATAGTCTCAAAGCTATTTATAGTCATTAACTATCTTTGATCAAGGTAGATATTTTTAGAGCAGCAAATATGCTTCAGGAAAAAAAAAATGTAACAAACCTCCTCCCCCACTGTACCTGCCGGCCTCTGCCTCAGGCTAGTGTCCCAACCCTGGAGCGCCCCCAATCCCCTCCTGCAGGCCAGGAGCGACAGGCAGGCGGTGGCACAACTCAAACCGGGATCACCCCACAGAAAGACTGGAGCCATGCCAACCACGAAGCTGGAGGGGGGCTGGGGGCAGAGCACAGGTGTGGTCATGCCTGCCCGTTCAGGGAGACACAGCCTCCCCCAGCTTATGATACTCTCAGCCCATGGTACAGTAACTCCTCACTTAAAGTTTCCCCGCTTAACGTTGTTACGTTGCTGATCAATTAGGAAACCGGCTCATTTAAAGTTGTGCAATAATCCACTCTTACGTTGTTTGGCTGCCTGCGTCCTCCACAGCTGGCAGCCAAACAACCCCCCCCCCCCCGCCTCTCGCCCGCCGGCAGACCCCATGGATCAGTGCCNCAGTAACTCCTCACTTAAAGTTTCCCCGCTTAACGTTGTTACGTTGCTGATCAATTAGGAAACCGGCTCATTTAAAGTTGTGCAATAATCCACTCTACCGGTGTTGAGCTGCCTGCGTGCCCCACAGCCGGCACCCCAACACCCCCCCCCCGTGCCTCTCGCCCGCCGGCAGACCCCATGGATCAGTGCCTTCCCCATCATCTCCTGCCCGCGGCAATCAGTTGGTTTGCGGCGTTTTGGAGGCAGGGGAGAGGAGTGAGGACTTAGCGCGCAGTCTCCCCCTCCCTCCCCTGCCTCCTGAACACCACAAACCAGTTGATTGCCCCAGGAAGGAGGCAGGGAGGGGGAGCCTGTGCCTAGTCCTCGGCTCCTACCCCCTGCCTCCTAAACGCCACAAGCCAGCTGACTGCCCCGAGCAGGAGGGAGGCAAGAAGAGCGAGGACTCCGTGCGCCTCCCTCTCCGGTAATCAGCTGGCTTGCAGCGTTTAGAGGGGAGGGGAGGAGCCGGGACACAGAGTGTGAAGTAAAGGGGGAAGATGTGGAGGGGGGACAGAAGAGGCAGGTCAAGGGTGGGGGTTTGGGGGAAGGGGTGGAATGGGCAGGCTGAGGGTTGAGCCCCGCACCCCTGGTGCTTGCAGAGTAGGGGAAGCTGCCCTGGAACCTAACCCCCCTCATTTACATTAATTTTTATAGGAAAATTGAATTCACTTAACATCTTTTCACTTAAAGTTGCATTTTTCAGGACCATAACTACGTTAAGTGAGGAGTTACTGTATTAAGGAAAGGAAATAGCTGATGAATTTCTCAACTAATAGCAAGGCAAGCAGATAGTTCGCTGTTAGGATACACTTTAGCTCCTTAAAATCATTTTGTACGTTACATAAATATCTGCAACAAGCTCTTTCCCAGTATTCATATCTATACTAGTGCAGCTGTTCAAGGAAAGAAAAGAAAACATACTGGATATCATTTAGTTAGCCAACTTCAGGGGCTTTTGTCAACAAAAGAATGAAGACAGAACACACTGGCCAAGAACTAGTTCTGAACTGTAAATTTTTTTAAGTAGCATATATCCTGCCATAATTTAGAATGTCTTTTTCATTCAAATGCCACTAGAGTCTTAATTATTTGTTTCAATTATACTTTACCGTGAGCCAAAAATACAACACGTTTTCTTTCTGTTGTCTGCACTTCCCTCGTGCTAATCAGAGGAGAAATCTACATTTTTACAACACAAAGAAATAGTTTTCATTGCTAGGAGAATCTGGCAAAACTAGGTTTGCATGTGTTCAGTAGTTTTGGTTTTTCCAACCTGATGAAAAAGTTCATTTCGTCTCCCTTAACACCCTTTCATAAAGTGCATGCTCATTTTGCCTGTTCTCTTTTAACAAACCTTCCAGTCTCCAACTCTGTTCAGCTGCCCTTTGGCAGTTTCTTAATGGCAGTGAAGGCAAAAATCAATGAAGCCTGGTTAGTTGCCTCTACTATTTCTATTGTGCCTCTCTTATCAGGGACCAAAGCATTACCTCCAACCTGCATCTCACCTCCATCTGAGTTCCAAATGTCTCTTTGAACATGGTGCCTCAAAGAGCACTGCAACATACCTTTGTTCTATGAGCTATTACAGATGTCCTACAGCTGCTTGAATTCTGATATTTCTCTTGACTCAGTCCCCTGTCAAGGAACACTCTTGAGAAAAAATGTTATACTACTGGTGTGCATTCTGCAGCACAACTAAACCTGACTGCCCCACTCATCTTATAACAAAAGGAGGCCTAGCAGAACCGATGAGAAATTCTGTTCTCTCCTACCTGAGGACAGAGAATTTTGATATTACAACCACATAAATTCCAACTTGTCAACAGCCAAATATTTATTAAGGAAAACTAAAATTAAAAAAAAAAGCGGTAGGATAAAACACACAAGTCTCAAAGATTTTAATGGCACACAACCAATGATGACTCAGATATTGTCAAGTCCACTTTATAGAGCTAGACGAAAGGAGAGCTGTTCTGTAATAGATCCTAGTATAATTGCACTTAAACTGTACCTATGAGACCTGAAAAGTGCAAAACCTGAGAGGTATTCATCAATGTTATAGGTAGATTATAAACTCTTTAGGGCAGGGACTGTCTTTATATTCTCTGTTTATACAGCACCTCACACAATGGGGTCCTGGTCCGTAACTAGGCCTTCTAAGATCTATAGCAGAGGTGTCCAAACTGTGGGGCCTGGAGGAAAGTTTGGGGCTGGGGGAGGATCATGGTGGGCTGGGACAGCCCCCATAAGGGATGGGGAGGAAGGGAAAGAGGGCCACCCCAGCCCAGCTCCAGCTCTACTCTGGCCCCGGCCCCATGCCTGACCCTGTCCTCACCCTTGGTGTGGTTCCATCCCTGGTCAAGGGCCCAACTGCTAGCCCCTGGCTGCAGCTCCAGTCCCAGGCCTGCCCAAACTCCAGCCTTGGCCCCTGGCTGTGGCTTCATGCCTGGCACCAGACCTACCCCCGGCTGTGGCCCCAGCCTTGCCCACCTTACCCCGTCCACAACCCTCCAACCCCCTGAACCACAGCCCTGCTCCTGGCTCTGTCTCTGGAGGAGGGGCTGGGGGTGCAGACAAAGGAAGGGAAGGCACAACCCTAAAATATTTGGGGACCACTGCTCTACAGTAATACAAATAATCAACAACAGTGTAAAATAAATTAGGTGCATAATTTGTGCATGCCTGCGTGGCTTGCACAAATTGTCCTTTCAGCTAAAACCAACTCTGGCTGAAATCAAGGTATAGCTCAAACAACTGCTATGTAACTATGCAAGACAGTATCATTTAGCGACCTGATGACTGGGGCAATAAATGAAAAGGCAGATTGTACTATTGTCCTCCACAGTGCCAGCTCACACTGCCAGGGGAGTCACAGTTTCATCTGATGCAGGGGATATTGGGTGTGCTGCTAAATCTGTCATAGAATTATTTTTACATTATATCACGCTTCTGTAATGGCTTCTGTTGAGAGACTAGTGTTCCAATGTAACCTGCTGCAAATTTACATGTTACTGTTTGGAAGGCTGAACTATGCCAGAGTCAAATCAGGTGGAAAGAGTGGTACTACACTCCATTTCAAGTACACATCTAATTTATTAGATTAGCAATTTCAGGCCAATGAGTCTGTCTCCTTTAGAAAAAGTACTTTAGGCACTCATTCAAGAAAAAAGAACTTGTTTTTATTATAAGAAATAAGAAGGCTACAGTAAAATATTTCAAGATACAGGGCTACATCTTTGATTCTAGCTAAGATGTGCCCAACATAGGAACGAGGCAGAGAGTTGGGGGAAGGCATCCACTTTCCCAATCCTGTGACCAGTTTTGCCTTTGGTGTATCAGGGTTCTGCCAGCTGCAGATTGCTAGAAAAAGCAGTGGTGGGCAAAGGTCTGGCCCAGATTATTTGTAGGCATTTGTATGGCACTCATCAATGTAGCATCCAAGCACCTAGTTGATCCCGGTCAGACAAGCAGAACGATTCTTCTAATTGAAAGAAGCTCTCCAGATTATATTCAGACAAAATTCTGTCTGTCTTTTTTAACCACTTAGCAAATTTGACCAAAAAGTGAAAGGAGAAAACCAAATCCCATTATACATGCTTGTAAACATACTATTTAGGATAATTCACTGTCAAGAGTGATATGCATAAGACAGCTGTACACCCTTTAAATTCTACTCTCCCAAAATTACACTAGTTTTTGGCACTAAAGCTTAATGTTGTTTAATATCTGGAGGCCTTCATTTTTACTTCAGAACCATGACATCCTAGCACCATCCAAAAGTAAGTCTTCCCAAAGCACAATGAAATGCAACACAATGAACCACTGGCCAGGCGGTCCGGGCGAAGCGCCTTCAAGGGGGAGGTACAATCTGGTAAGTGCACTCCTGAGCACATGGCCCCTTCCCCTTTTAAGGACCTGCTCCTCATGGCTGGGACTAGAGATGACTTGGTCGTGTCTGGTTGGTCACACTCCACCTACAGTGTCCATGCAGTGTTCAGGCACTGGGCGTGTGATCGCTGCCTAATCAGAGTGCCAGACACCTTGCCTACCTGGGAGCTCCTCTGATCTTCCAGCTCTTCAAGCAGCCCATTCATTCCACAAACATTCCAGGAGGGGGTGGGTAGGAGGGGGAAAGCTATTTCACAGGTATTGAAAGAGGGAGAGGAGACCAAAAGGGGAGTAGGGGGAGGTGTAACAGACCTTTTGAGCATACAGATCACGGCTGCTCCTACAACAGTCATAACCCAGGTACTCTGCTGAAGTAATACCCATGGAGGAGCTCTGTGGCCTTCAGGTAGTGAGGATTCCTTCTTCACTCATGCATCTGCTCAGGGTGCTTCAGCCAGGTACTAAATGTGGGTCATAGTGAAGTCTATTTTCACAGGCTAAGCAGAATTGCACTTTCCAATACGATGGAAAAATAAGATTTTATATTCTACATGGGTGGTTTACCACGTGCAGAATTTCTCTGTATGTCAGTTCCTCTACAGTTCCAACTAAATCTCCCAACTTGATTATCTATACCCTTGGATCAATTTTACTGGCATCATTCTTTAAAAACCAAACCAAACCATCCGACACTGTTGTATATTCTCCCCCTAAACTCCACGTTTGAATAGTTTTACCAGCTAAAGGAAAGCAGAAGTGCAGCCAAGCTGGCTGGTTCATTCCCAGTGTTCTCTCTCTCTCTCACACACATATAGTAACCAGGAAGATTCATTGCTTCTCAGGTGCTGATAGAGAAATCCAACATTTACAGCTATTATTTTCAGAAGCTTGTTTAGGTCACAGGCAACCAAAATCAAAATGCTTTAAGTAACAATCACTCCATATATGCGTAATTATGCAACTGAAGATAAACTCTACAGAGTTTTTAAAAGCTCAGTTTATAATAGACTATGTAAATTTAACAAAAAAATTACGATATCTGCAGCACATAGGCAACTTTACGATACGTATTCAATGCCCCAGAGACACATTATTACTATTAATTTATTTATTTATATTACCATCATATCTAGGAGCACTATTCATGGACCAGGACCCCATTTTGCTATGTGCTGTATAACATAGGCCTGGTCTACACTACGCGTTTAAATCGATTTAATGGCCGTTAAATCGATTTAATGCTGTACCCGTCCACACTACAACGCCCTTTATATCGAAATAAAGGGCTCTTTAAATCGATTTCTGTACTCCACCCTGACGAGAG